>NC_053390.1:830090012-830273247 GCF_905171765.1 Bufo bufo
ACTGGCCTCCAGATCCAGCTGAGCTGAAGGTGCTCCAGTTGGCCTGGGCAAGGCTCATGCAGCAGGGACAGGCTCCTTCTGTCTTCCCCTAGCAGGGGGTAAACTGAACTAACTAGTCCCTCCTCTCTTAGATAGAGCTAGAATGGAAAGAAAGGTTCCTTTCTAGGTAAAATAGCTCTGCCATTTATGCTGCCATCTGCGGGTGAACAAGGCATATTACACTTAATAAACAGTTACAGAATAGAGAATGCACATAGTGAAGACCCTGCAATAAATACGTATGATGACATGAGGTTAACCATAGGAGACAGTAGCAGGATGCAGAAGTGGTAATGCACCTGCAAAGCATCTAGTATGTGGAGTACATGAGCTGTAAATTGTATGCCAGCAACAGCCCTCTAGGTTTTTGGAAAATATGTTTGAGTTGGCTTTCCAAAACCTTTCTGATGGAGGCAGATGTGACATAAGCTAATTTTTATATATTTTTCTCAGAAAACCAGAAGAGCATTGACTGGCTTATGATACTCCTTATGCTCACTCAGCACCCTCCAAAAGAAGAAATAGTACCCCAACCAAGGCCTCTTAGGCAGCAAAGCAAATGTTTATTGGTCATTAGAGATGTTGCGAACATAACATTTTCCGTTCGCGAACGGCGAACCACCATAGACTTCAATAGGCAGGCGAATTTTAAAACCCACAGGGACTCTTTCTGGCCACAATAGTGATGGAAAAGTTGTTTCAAGGGGACTAACACCTGGACTGTGGCATGCCGGAGGGGGATCCATGGCAAAACTCCCATGGAAAATTACGTAGTTGACGCAGAGTCGGGTTTTAATCCATAAAGGGCATAAATCACCTAACATTCCCAAATTGTTTGGAATAACGTGTTTTAAAACATCAGGTATGATGTTGTATCGATCAGGTAGTGTATGGGTTACGCCCGCTTCACAGTGACAGACCAAACTCTGACAGACCAAACTCTCCGTTTAACGCACCGCAAATAACCGCAAACAGTCCATTTGCACAACCGCAAACTCCCCATTTGCACAAGGTTGGATACCAAGCTAGCCATGTCCCGTTCCTTGTCCTTACTGACGTCATTGAAGGTCTCTTCCTCCACCCAGCCATGTACAACACCAAGGGTCCCCGAAAGGTGACAACAAGCCCCCTGGGACGCCTGCTGTGGTTGGGCTTCCACCTCCTAAAAGCCACCTTCCTCCTCTGACTCCTCTTCTTCAGACTTCTCTCTCTGCGTTGCCGCAGGTCCAGCAATCGACGACGACAAGGCTGCTTCTGGTGGTGATGGTGACCACAACTCTTCCTCTTCATGCTCATCTACGGCATGATCCAAAACTCTTCGCAGGGCACGCTCCAGAAAAACGAGGTCGATAATGTTGCCTTGGGTTTGACTGGCCAGGTTTGTCACCTCCGCAAAAGGATGCATGAGCCTACAGCCATTGTGCATGATAGGGTTATTGGTTATTTACTCAGGGCCTTCCATAACTTCCCCTTTTCCCCATCCAAGTACCATCCCAATAAAACACCACACACTTTGCTTGGATTAAATCGGCCACAGCAGCCGTTTTATTAATAAAATAAATACATCCATAAATAACAATAACATTAAATTAACATTAACCCCTGACGAGGGAGATAGTAGAAGCCCCCAAAATTTTACCATCCACAAGAAGCCAACCTGGCAACTCCATCTTGCCTCCAGCCGTAAGCACCAGCTCGGAGACACCAACTGATGGACGCCTTCTCCAATTAACCAAGTACCTGAAAACTATGAGAGTCCAGCCCCACCATTGAGGCCCTCCCATTTCCACTACCGTCATATACCACCAGCTTCTATGATCTCCCACCGCCAACCACGCGCAGCTTGAACCCTACAACCACCCTCAAGCCTGCGCATTCCTCCACAAACCCAAGGCCCGTTCAATTCCATTCTGCAAATCAAGCGCCCACAGATCAATGCCCACCGCATTCAGGTGAACACCATCCGACCTCCAAAAACCACCACTCCCCGCCTCCAGATCCGTATGCCGAACCGCCACTGCTCCATTCCGCGCCATAAACCTCCCAATAGCCCTATTTACCTTAACCCTGGCCTTGTTGATTCGCTCAACCTCTCTCCATGTCTTCCGAGCCACAATGTCGGACCAGACAATCACCATACCCGGAAACAAAGACCACAACCTCAAAAGGTCAAACTTAACATCCTTCATAAGCTCCCGACACGGTCTAACCCCCAAGTCATTACTCTCGACATGTAACACTAAAATGTCTGGGGCTCGATCCAACCTCACAAAACGGTGCCACCTCCCTCATCACACTTCCCCACAAACATACCCCTACTCCCCAGCCACCGCAGCACCGCCTCGTCCCTGCTGAAACCAAGCTGACGCCCATCCGACGCCCATCAGCTCTCAGCGCACCCCAGAAAACAAATGAATGCCTCATAATCCACACCAACACCGCACCTGCAATACAAACAAAAGAAAATGAATGCCACCACTCAGCTTACAAACCTCCCAAACGAACATAGGATTTAAAACGTGAAGATTCCCATCTCCCAATTTTTCTTAATCACCTCCTCGCCAAACCTAACCTCGCCGCCTCTGTAGTAGCCCCAATCATGAATGAATGACCCGTAAAAAGCTTAGAGTCCATTCCCAACTCCCCCAAACATTTTTTAAAACACTGCCACGAACTGAAAACGCGACAGAAACGATCCATCCTCATGCCTCAACATGGGGCCCCATATTCTCAAAACTTACACCCTCCCGGTACTCCCTCAAGCAAACGCACCGGCACAACCCACAACCTGGAACCCCAAACAGTGACACGCTACACCCCTTACCTTCCCTATCCGTCTTAGACACCCGTATCCGCACTACCACCCTGTCACTATACAAATCCACATCCCCCCAACACAAACTCCCTGCCCTATTAACACTAGGACACACAACTCACCCAGCCGAAAAGCCGCAAAAAACGCTAGCGAAAAGGCCAATCTAAACAACCTTACCTCACTCATCGACTGACAAATCACACCCACCTGCTCCCCTATTTTCAATAATAGAGCAAATGAAACCGGCCGTCTCTGATCAGCAATTCGCTTCCCCCTCCTACAACCCTTCAACACCTGCCTCACCAAAAAGGTTTTCGTGACATCAGGTAGGCCTCTAAGCTTAAACCAAATGCCAAACCTGCCATAACTCGATCTCACCTGCGCTACCCGACCTCCCCATTTCAGCTAAATTCCCCAAGAACAAAACCAACGGAACCTCACCCTCTTCGATCCCACTCCTAGCTCAGCCACCACACCTCCCACTCACTCCAGGCCTTACCGTATGCCGCCCACGTGCCAGCGCTCAAAGACTCCCTCAACAGCCCCCGCTACTGTACCTCCAGAGCTCCCACAGGGACTCCGGACACACCAACCCGACCGCCCTCCGCCTCCGGGGCGAGTTGCCGAAAACGCTCCCACTGCAAAACGAGAAAGAGAGTCAGCCACCCACGTTATCAACACCTGGCACATGAACCACCACAATCCCAGCATTAATTTCCAAGCAACCACAACACTAAATGCTGCAATCACTTAACCACCGGGGGCGAAGAAGCCGTCAACCCCATTAATAGCCTGCACCACTCCCAGGTTGTCGCCATGAAAACGAACCTTCCTATCAAGAAACCTATCCCTCCAGAGCACCACTGCCAAAACAATCGGAAACAATCAAGCAACGCAACATTGCGGACCCAACCCCTCAACACCAAGATTCTGGCCACTGCCCCGCACACCACTGCCCAATACAGAAAACCCCCGAAACCAACCCCCCCCGCTGCATCTGAATACAAGTCAAAGTCAAAAAACTATCCACACCTCCCCCAACACCAATGTCCTGCCATTGAAATCCTTCAAAAACTTGTCCCAGACCGCCAAATCCCCTTTTAACTCCCGCCCCAAACGAATAAAATGATGTGGGGCAACCACCCCCCAGTAGCAGCCCCCAATCTCCTGCAAAATATCCGCCCCATCGGCATAATCCGACATGCAAAATTCAACTTGCCCAATAAAGACTGCAAATCTTGCAGGCGAATCTTGGGCGCCCTCAGTGCACTACCTACCACCCCCCTCAGGTCCTGAACTTCTCCTCAGGCAACTGACACTCCATCTTAACCGTGTCAATAACAATACCCAAAAAACTCAACTCCGTCGTGGGCCCAACCATCTTCTCTGCCGCCAACGGCACCCCAAACAAGTCAAAAACATACTGCAACGTGGACAACAACAATGAACAAACTCGTGACTCCGCCGGACCCAAGCATAAAAAATCATCAAGATAATGTATCAGCGACACACACCCTGACACATCCTTAACCACCCATTCCAAGAAAGAACTGAATGTTTCAAAGTATGCACAAGATACCGAACACCCCATTGGCAAACACCTATCAACAAAATACCCACCATCCCAGAAACAACCTAACAAGTGTAAACTATCTGGGTTGACAGGCAACAACCGGAATGCCGCTTCAATGTCCGTTTTTGCCAACAAGGCCCCAGGCCCTAACTTACGCACCCAATCTACCGCCGCATCAAAGGAGGTATAAACCACCGAACAAAGTTCAGGGTCAATACCTTCATTGACCGACGCCCCCTTTGGGAAAGACAAGTGATGAATAAGCCGAAACTTGTTCGGCTCCTTCTTGGGCACCACCCCCAAAGGGGAAACCCTCAAATCCTCCCACGGCAAGTCACAAAACGGCCCATCCATCCTCCCCAACGCTACCTCCTTAGCCAGCTTCTCCGATACTACCTCCCTGTGCTCCAAGGCTGACCGCAAATTCTTCCTGACCCCACACCACTGCTCCGCCGGGCGAGACGGAATACTAAAACCCTCCGTAAATCCCTTCCGCAAAAATTCTGCCGCCCCCTTATCCGGGTATCTATCGAGGTACCCCGCCATCACGGCCACCCGCACCGGCATCCGGCCCTTTTGCACCAGCCTCACTCCCCTTCTGCCTTGCACCCCTAAAACAACGGCTGGCCCCGTGTCCACCCCCGCAGGAAGAACACTCGTGCTTAAACTTGCACTTAGGCCCAAACTTGCAACTCCCCTCATTGAAGAGAAAGCACAATCCCTGGCCGCTGCTGTTGCAAATCCCGACTGACCTGACCCCCCTTGCTCCCCCCGAAAGGGCTGCCCAGCCCGTACCGGCGCCATTACCTTCATCCATAACCCTATGTCCTTATGGTCCCACCGCATACTCTGGCGGACCGCTTTCCTCTGACGAAACTGCTCGTCATATCTCAACCACCCAGAACCCCCATAAACCCTATACGCCTCCCCCAATCGCGTCCAAGTAACAGAAAAGCGCCCGAACAACTGTCCGAAGCCCTCTCCCCAATCACGCTAGCCAAAATGGCGAAGGCCTGTAGCCAATTAGCAAACGTGCGCGGTATCAGTCTATAACGCCGCTTCTCCTCCTCCTCCCTCTTTGACCCGTCCAGCTTCGCTAAATCCAGATTAAAACGCTCCAGGGGAAGCAGCGAAAATATATCCACGTACTCCCCCTGCCAAATCCTATCCCTGACCTCCTGTTTCAAGTGCGCACCCAGTGGGCCTTCAAAGCACACGTAAACCTCTCCCTTGGCAGCATCATCCACCCGCGGCCGGTCGTCGTCACCCCCTGCTTGCGTCTGCACTGACACGGAGGCTGCCGCTGCGACACCTGAACCCCTTGTCTCCATTCCCCCAACAGGCCCAACACCCCATGCCTGCATAGGCCCCCCGCCTGACACACCACCCCCAGAATCCACACCAGCTAACCCACACAATAATCTCCCCAAACCCGCCATCATATCTTTCTGCCCCCCTCCTAAACCACCCAGCCCAGAACCCTGCGCCAGCGCAAGAAAAGCTCCTAAAGCCGCCTCACCTGGCTGCCGGGGTGCTGTGAACCCCGCAGCTGGAATTCCTGCATCCTGACGCAGTGACCCCGCTGTCACTGGAACGACCACTCCAGACGCCACTCTCCCGCTCGGACCGGGCATCCCAGCATGCTCCACGCTGGATGCGCTGTGCGCCGACAACGACTCCGCCTCCCTCATCTTCCGCGCGGGCAGGACCAGCGGCACGCTGTCCGTCATGCTGTTGAGGCCTGTGCACCCCACCTCGCTCTTGGTGCACAGCCTCGCGACCCCTGCTGCTGCTGCTGCCTCTCCCACGTCGAGCAGCCCTCCCTTCCCCAGCCTGGAGAGGGGAGCCTGCAGTACCAGCTCCGGCCTCCCTGTCGTACGCTGCCGGAGACGGAGCACTTGCCACCCCGCCCCTCACTGGGCCCCGCCGAACAACTGGATTCCTCCCGCGCCGGGAGGACCTAGAGGGAGTCTGCACATTGGCCCCCCGGCGCGAAGGGTCCCCTGAGGGGCTCCTAACCTGGCGCCGGACCCTGGGGGTATCCTCTGGGCTCAGGCGCGCCGGCGGCCGGACACGCCGCGACCGTGTGGTGCCCGGCGGCGGGCTTGCTGACCCCGCCGCCCCCCCCCCCTGCAGCAGGCTGGCTACCTGTCCCTGCAGCCACTCCGGACCTCTGACCTCCTCCACCTGCGACATGGTAAGCTGCTCCTCAGTTTGCTTCCAACAAAATGGCACCGTCTGCCTGCCGGTCACCTCTATTTAACCCCTAACTCCTCCCATCTCATCACCCTAACCACACCTCTCCACTCCAGTTTAACTAATTCCAACCCAGGCCCTTCCTACCAAAACCCATCATGATGGCCTCCCCTTACCTGGCGTCCTAGTCCGGCCTCTCTTGAGCGTTCAGTAACGCGGCCAAAAAATACCCAGCTCCGCAGAGTCTGTCCTCTTTTTTTTTTTTTATTAAAAAAATCTGTTCTTACCAGTTTAATCTCTGTTTTGTTCCCTATCAGGGGCCGGTGTATAGAATAGATTTTAGGAACCGGGAGATGAAAAAAGATGCTTGGTCGGTCCTCTTACTTCCAATTTGGGGCACTGCGCGTGCGCCGTGCGATTTACTGTGCTACCAGATATGAGTGGTATGTTAAGTAGTACTATTCCTATCAGTTTAATCCCTGTTACGTCCCCTATCAGGGGCCGTTGTATGAAATAGATTTTAGGAACCGGGAGATGGAAAAAGATTCTTGGTCGGTCCTCTTACTTTCAATTTGGGGCACTGCGCGTGCGCCGTGCAATTTACTATGCAATCCCAATAAAAATGGTATGTTAAGTAGTACTATTCCTATCAGTTTAATCCCTGTTACGTCCCCTATCAGGGGACGTGTATGGAATAGAGTTTAGACAACCGCAAAGAGTTGTCAATAATTGACACACTCATGACATAAATTTTATTCCTCTATGCGTCAATCTTGGTGTAGTTATGACTGTGCTCGTGCGCACGTTTGGCAGATTGCAGGCGATGGCGGTTTTTCAAAGCCTATGGTCGTGCTGAGGTAGTTCAGTGACAGTTAAGTGACCCAGAAAACAATGATTCTGCAGTGTCGGCCCATTGTTGGCCTAGTAGGCTTTAATGATCACCTTAGATGATCACAAAGAAAATTAATGTTTTTTCTATGAAAAATTATCCAGCCGATCGCTTTTGGTCTGTTCACAATGAAGCAACGACCTTATCTCATATGGGGGGGGGGCAACATTGCCATTGCCAACACACTCATAGAGGTGATCGCTTCATTGTGATACGCAAGCCCCTTCACCACAACAAGGTAACGATCACGAAGGGGAATTGACACATGTATGTGCCTTTTTTTTTGTTTTGTTTTTGCAGCCACAGTGCAGCACCAGAGGCCAGAAAAATTAGGCATGTACACATGCCTGAAAAATTAGTTGCAGCCGGAAAAATTTATGTTTTCCAGGCAGAAAGTGCACTAAAACATTTTGGCTTGAACCCTAGTTGGTAGCGAGGAAGTCACGCAAGTCACCCGGCATGCAGAGATAAAATACAGCAGCGTGTGGACCATTTTTAGCCCAAGGCAGCTCATCTCATCACCAGGCCTTTTTTAGTCAAATGTATCGCCCACTGTCAGTCCCTTCGGGATCCATGCCTCATTCATCTTAATAAAGGTGAGGTAATCTAGACTTTTTTGACCTAGGCGACTTCCCTTCTCAGTGACATTACCTCCTGCTGCACTGAAGGTCCTTTCTGACAGGACACTTGAAGTGGGGCAGGCCAGAAGTTCTATCGCAAATTGGGATAGCTTAGACCACAGGTCAAGCCTGCACACACAGTAGTCAAGGGGTTCATCGCTCCTCAGAGTGTCGATATCTACAGTTAAGGCGAGGTAGTCTGCTACCTGTCGGTCGAGCCGTTCTCTGAGGGTGGACCCCGAAGGGCTGTGGCGATGCGTAGGACTTAAAAAGCTCTGCATGTCCTCCATCAACAACACGTCTGTAAAGCGTCTTGTCCTTGCCGGCGTGGTCGTGGTAGGAGGAGGATTACTTTCACCTCTTCCCCTGTTAGATTCCCGTTGTGCTGTGACATCACCCTTATACGCTGTGTAAAGCATACTTTTTAACTTGTTTTGGAACTGCTGCATCCTTTCCGACTTCCGGTAATTCGGTAACATTTCAGGCACTTTCTGCTTATACCGGGGGTCTAGTAGCGTGGCCACCCAGTACAGGTCGTTCTCCTTCAGCCTTTTTATACGAGGGTCCCTCAACAGGCACGACAGCATGAAAGGCCCCATTTGCACAAGGTTGGATGCCAAGCTACTCATGTCCCGTTCCTCGTCCTCACTGATCTCACTGAAGGTCTGTTCTTCCCCCCAGCCACGTACAACACCAGGGGTACAAGATAGGTGACAACGAGCACCCTGGGATGCCTGCTGTGGTTGGTCTTCCTCCTCCTCAAAGCCACATTCCTCCTCTGACTCCTCTTCCTCAGACTCCTGTTCCAGCGTTGCCGCAGGTCCAGCAAGCGATGCTGATAAGGCTGTTTCTGGTGGTGATGGTGACCACAACTCTTCCTCTTCCTCTTCACGCTCATCTATGGCCTGTTCCAGCACTCTTCGCAGGGCACGCTCCAGGAAGAAAACAAATGGGATGATGTCGCTGATGGTGCCTTCGGTGCGACTGACTAGGTTTGTCACCTCCTCAAAAGGACGCATGAGCCTACAGGCATTGAGCATGAGCGTCCAGTAATGTGGCTAAAAAATTCCCAGCTCCGCAGAGGCTGTCCTAGCACCCCGGTCATACAAATACTCGTTGACGGCTTGTTCTTGTTGGAGCAGGCGGTCGAACATTAGGAGTGTTGAATTCCAACGTGTCGGGCTGTCGCAAATCAAGCGCCTCACTGGCATGTTGTTTCGCTGCTGAATATCTGAAAAGTGCGCCATGGCCGTGTAGGAACGCCTGAAATGGCCACACACCTTCCTGGCCTGCTTGAGGACGTCCTGAAAGCCTGGGTACTTATGCACAAAGCGTTGTTGTCACGGAAGGTGTACAGCAAACTAGAAGACACAAAAGGAAGATCCGACTGACTGGATCCCAAACTAAGGAACAAAAGGGGAAGCCCTGCAACAGACCTGGCTCTCTCCCTGACTGCTCAGCCTATGCAAAATTCTCAATGGTAGAATATCGCATATCCTCGCACCTCGACTGTATAATACCTGAACACCCTATAATAGTGAGGGGACACGACCACCGGCTCCCTACACTTGATACGGAGGGAGTCAGGGTCACCTGAGATCCAGTCAAACAGAAAAATATAAATGAATGAACAAACATATCTGTAGAAGACTCAGTAGTAGCATCCAGCATGCATAAACTCCAGGAAGTTGTATAAACCGCAAAGTGATGCAGTATGGGAAGAGATTTAAAGGGATGCAATCAGTGCAACTACATGACAGCTGAGAAAGGCTAACGAGATGAGAAAATGAAAGCAAAACAAAAGGAACCTCAAGGAGGAGGTTCTGAAGGACGTCTGTCAGAGCTTCTCAGATGTCTGGTGGTGACAGTACCCCTCCTTCTACGAGTGGACTCCGGACACTCAGAGCCCACCTTCTCAGGATGGGACCTATGAAAAGCCCTGATGAGACGAGTGGCCTTAATGTCCGTCACTGGGACCCACATCCTCTCCTCAGGACCATAACCCTCCCAATCAACGAGGTACTGTAGAGAACCGCGGACAACACGAGAATCCACAATCCTAGAGACCTGAAATTCAAGATTACCATCAACCACAATCGGAGGAGGAGGCAAAGACGAGGGTACAATGGGTTGGACATAAGGTTTTAATAAGGACTTATGAAAAACATTATGGATCTTCCAAGTCTGAGGAAGATCAAGACGGTAGGCAACAGGATTGATGACGGACAAGATTTTGTAAGGCCCAATAAACTTAGGACCCAACTTCCAGGAGGGAACCTTCAATTTGATATTCTTAGTAGACAACCACACCAGATCACCAACATTCAGGTCCGGACCAGGCACACGTCTCTTATCCGCCACACGCTTATATCTCTCACTCATGCTCTTTAGATTATCCTGAATCTTTTGCCAAATCGATGACAAAGACGAGGAGAATCTGTCCTCATCAGGTAAACCAGAAGACCCCTCTCCAGAGAATGTCCCAAACTGCGAATGAAACCCATATGCACCAAAAAATGGTGACTTATCAGAGGACTCCTGACGACGGTTATTTAACCACCTCTGGACCGCCTAAGGCAGATTCGCGTTCCGGAGGTGGCAGCGCTGCGCACAGTCACGCATATACGCGTCATCTCGCGAGACGCGAGATTTCGCTCAAAGCCGGCCCGCGCATGCGCATCGCGGGCCGGCAAAAGTTAAAGAACAAGTTCGTCACCAGCCTGCCAGCAACGATCATTGGCTGGCAGGCTGGCGATTTTTAAAAAATCCAATCACAAGTCATATAACAGATCATATTAGTAAATATGATCTGTTATATGGCTTCTCTGCTCCTCTGCTGGTCCTTTTCGTCGGTTGGATCCAGCAGAGGAGCAGACTAAACTGTGAGTAGCACCAAACACTTCACTGTAGCCCCAGATCACCCCCCTGCACCCCAATTAACCCTTTGATAACCCCTTTGATCGCCCCTGTCAATCACTTAGTTAAAGGAAAAAAAGTGATCAGTGTAAACTGTCACTTTTTTTTTTCCACTGGTATTGACTGTTAGGTTTTAGGATTAGTTTAGGCCCCTTGGTTAGGTAGTTTAGCGTGAGTTAGCGCCCAGCCCACCGCACCGCAGTCACTTATTCGCTGTTTAGCGTATCGCTAATCAGCATTTGTACTTTTATAGTATCTGTAAGTGATCAGAACTGATCACGGTCAGATCTATAATTGTATTAGTGTCACCTTAGCTCGCCCTCCACCCAAAACGCAGTGTTTGCCCGATCAGGCCTGATCGGTCGCCCACACGTGCGTTCACCCACGCCCGCCCCACCGCAGTGACAAAAAAGATATATTTTTTTGATCACTGCACATTCACTTTACACGCACTGCGACGATAAAAAAATCAGTTTTGATATTTTTTATCAATCGCAGCGGCCTCCGGTACTTCGCTAGCCTCCCATTTGTAAGACAGGCTTGCTTTTTTTCTTGGGGAGTCTCAGGGAATACCCCTAAATTTAGTAGTCCAAAATGTCAAACAGGGGGTATTCTTCTGAAGAGGCCTACAGGATTCTGACCCAGTCGGATGAGGAGTGGGAACCCTCATCTGACGAATCTAGCGGGTCAGAATATGAACCTGTGGAAAGCAGTGGCTCTCTGACCCAAAGTTCGGACGAGGAGGTTGAGGTCCCTGGCAGCACCAGGCGTACCCGGCCCCGTGTCGCTAGACCACAGGTTACGCAGGATCCGCTTCAAGAGCAGCAGAGTGGTGCTGTCGCTGCCGGATCACGTGGTGAGGCATACACCAGCAGCGCAGCCCTCCCTGGACCTAGTACCAGCACTGCCGTACAACATGGTGACGTGGCGAGCACCAGAAGGGCAGTTGAAGCTGGTACAGTGGCACGTGCAGTAGTTATCCCGTCGCAGCCACCGCACAGACAGGCCCGTAGAGCCCCTAGAATCCCTGAGGTGCTGGCAAACCCTGATTGGCAGTCACCAACTTCAGCCGCACCATTAGTTCCCCCTTTCACCGCACAGTCTGGAGTTCGGGTTGAGACGGCTCAAATCGGTTCGGCCCTGGGATTTTTTGAGCTGTTCTTGACTGCGGAGCTCTTGGACTTAGTCGTGGCAGAGACAAACCGGTATGCCACACAATTTATATCCGCCAACCCGGGAAGCTTTTATGCCCAGCCTTTCCGGTGGAAACCAGTCCAAGTTTCCGAAATTAAAATTTTTTTGGGCCTTCTCCTCAACATGGGTCTAACTAAAAAGCATGAATTGCGGTCATATTGGTCCACGAACCCGATTCGTCACATGCCCATGTTCTCTGCTGCTATGTCCAGGGCACGATTTGAGGCCATCCTCCGTTTCCTGCATTTTAGCGACAACACCACCTCCCGTCCCAGAGGCCACCCAGCTTTTGACCGGCTCCACAAAATTCAGCCCCTCATAGACCACTTCAACCAGAAATTTGCAGATTTGTATACCCCCGAGCAAAACATCTGCGTAGACGAGTCCCTAATACATTTTACCGGGCGCCTTGGCTTCAAACAATACATCCCAAGCAAGCGTGCCCGGTATGGGGTCAAATTGTATAAGCTCTGTGAAAGGGCCACAGGCTATACCCACAAATTTCGGATCTATGAGGGAAAAGATCAGACCCTGGAGCCGGTCGGTTGCCCTGACTACCTGGGGAGCAGTGGGAAGACAGTCTGGGACTTGGTGTCACCCTTATTCGGCAAGGGGTACCATCTTTATGTGGACAATTTCTACACAAGTGTGGCCCTCTTTAGGCATTTGTTTCTAGAACGGATTTGTGCCTGTGGCACCGCGCGAACTAGTCGTGTGGGCTTCCCCCAACGGCTTGTAACCACCCGTCTTGCAAGGGGGGAAAGGGCTGCCTTGTGTAACGAAGAACTGCTCGCGGTGAAATGGAGAGACAAGCGTGACGTTTACATGCTCTCCTCCATTCACGCAGACACGACAATACAAATTGAGCGAGCAACCCGTGTCATTGAAAAGCCCCTCTGTGTCCACGACTATAATGCACTCATGGGAGGGGTGGACTTCAATGACCAGATGTTGTCTCCGTATTTAGTTTCCCGCAGAACCAGACGCTGGTATAAGAAGGTGTCTGTATATTTGATTCAATTGGCGCTGTATAATAGTTTTGTTCTCTACAGTAAGGCTGGGAGAACAGGATCCTTCCTCAAATTCCAGGAAGAGATCATCGAGAACCTCCTTTATCCAGGAGGTTCCGTGGCCCCATCCACCAGTGTAGTTAGCCGTCTACACGAGCGACATTTCCCCAATGTCGTTCCTGGTACCTCAACCCAACCGTCACCCCGAAAAAGATGTCGTGTCTGTAGCAGGAGTGGAATAAAGCATGACACCCGCTATTTCTGTCCTGACTGTCCTGACCACCCTGCCCTATGCTTTGGAGAGTGTTTCCGGAAGTACCACACCCAGGTACACTTAGCATAGGGACTGCATCTTACAGGACAGGCACACAGGGCTATTAGGGCCCTTTTACTCACAGCTGCTGCAAACCTCTCCTTTCACCTGGGATAAAGTGCATAACGTACTTTGCCACATCTTTGGGCGATTTGCGCTTTGCACATTGTCCCATGGGGAAGGAGAGGTTTGTTCTATAAAGGTAAAAAACACTAAACAAAAAAAAATACCGGTAAGTAAAAAAGTTAACGTTCAGTTAAAAAAGTTAAAATAAGTTTATATGTTCTGTTCAAAAGTTAATAAATTTATTGCGTTGCGGCCTGGTTTTTTCTTTTTTGTTTTGTTTTTTTTACCTTCCAGGTGGACCAACCGATCGACTAGCTGCAGCACTGATGTGCATTCGGACAGAAGCATTGCGCTGCTGTCAGATTACACACAAGTCGGTGTATGCGGCGCTGCAAGACGAGATTTCTCCTCTGCAGTAAAAGATACGTTTGCCGAGGCATATGAGCTGAGGAGGTGACGGTGTTCATATACTTTGGCAAACACTTTGTATATATAAAAAAAAAAATCCCGGCAATGATTTATTCATCCACATCGATTGATGTGAATGGAGAAATCTGGTTTGCCAGGGCATACGAGCTAAGTGGGTATGGATGTTGGGCGGAGCTCCTATGTCCTGGCAGACGCCTTTCCCCTCCTTTTTCTTTTTTTGGCAGAGATTTTTTCATCCACATTGATCGATGCGAATGAAGAAATCTGTGCCGTTCATTTTTTTCTTTCAGCCCAGAGGCTGAACGGAAAAAAAAAATCTCATTACCTGTATGCTCAATATAAGGAGAATAGCAGAAACTCCTAATGCTGGCCATACATGTAATGATTGTGGAGACCCTCAAATGCCAGGGCAGTACAAACACCCCACAAATAACATCATTTTGGAAAGAAGACACCCCAAGGTATTCGCTGAGGCGCATATTGAGTCCATGAAAGATTGAAATTTTTGTCCCATGTTAGCGGAAAGGAAGACTTTGTGAGAAAAAAATCAAAAAAATCAATTTCCGCTAACTTGTGCCAAAAAAATTTTTTTCTATGAACTCGCCATGCCCCTCATTGAATACCTTGGGGTGTCTTCTTTCCAAAATGGGGTCACATGTGGGGTATTTATACTGCCCTGGCATTTTAGAGGCCCCAAAGCGTGAGAAGAAGTCTGGAATCCAAATGTCTAAAAATGCCCCCTAAAAGGAATTTGGGCACCTTTGCCCACCTAGGCTGCAAAAAAGTGTCACACATGTGGTATCTCCGTATTCAGGAGAAGTTGGGGAATGTGTTTTGGGGTGTCATTTTACATATACCCATGCTGGGTGAGATAAATATCTTGGTCAAATGCCAACTTTGTATAAAAAAATGGGAAAAGTTGTCTTTTGCCAAGATATTTCTCTCCCCCAGCATGGGTATATGTAAAATGACACCCCAAAACACATTCCACAACTTCTCCTGAATACGGAGATACCACATGTGTGGCACTTTTTTGCAGGCTAGGTGGGCAAAGGGGCCCACATTCCAAAGAGCACCTTTCGGATTTCACAGGTCATTTACCTACTTACCACACATTTGGGCCCCTAGAATGCCAGGGCAGTATAACTACCCCACAAGTGACCCCATTTTGGAAAGAAGACACCCCAAGGTATTCGCTGTTGGGCATAGCGAGTTCATAGAATTTTTTATTTTTTGTCACAAGTTAGTGGAAAATGATGATTTTTTTTATTTTCTTACAAAGTCTCATATTCCACTAACTTGTGACAAAAAATAAAAACTTCCATGAACTCACTATGCCCATCAGCGAATACCTTGGGGTGTCTTCTTTCCAAAATGGGGTCACTTGTGGGTTAGTTATACTGCCCTGGCATTCTAGGGGCCCAAATGTGTGGTAAGGAGTTTGAAATCAAATTCTGTAAAAAATGACGAGTGAAATCCGAAAGGTGCTCTTTGGAATATGGGCCCCTTTGCCCACCTAGGCTGCAAAATAGTGTCACACATCTGGTATCTCCGTATTCAGGAGAAGGTGGGGAATGTGTTTTGGGGTGTCATTTTACATATACCTATGCTGGGTGAGAGAAATATCTTGGCAAAAGACAACTTTTCGCATTTTTTTTATACAAAGTTGGCATTTGACCAAGATATTTATCTCACCCAGCATGGGTATATGTAAAATGACACCCCAAAACACATTCCCCAACTTCTCCTGAATACGGAGATACCACATGTGTGACACTTTTTTGCAGCCTAGGTGGGCAAAGGGGCCCACATTCCAAAGAGCACCTTTCGGATTTCACCGGCCATTTATTACAGAATTTGATTTCAAACTCCTTACCACACATTTGGGCCCCTAGAATGCCAGGGCAGTATAACTACCCCACAAGTGACCCCATTTTGGAAAGAAGACACCCCAAGGTATTCGCTGATGGGCATAGTGAGTTCATGGAAGTTTTTATTTTTTGTCACAAGTTAGTGGAATATGAGACTTTGTAAGAAAAAAAAAAAAAATCATCATTTTCCGCTAACTTGTGACAAAAAATAAAAAGTTCTATGAACTCACTATGCCCATCAGCGAATACCTTAGGGTGTCTACTTTCAGAAATGGGGTCATTTGTGGTGTGTTTGTACTGTCTGGGCATTGTAGAACCTCAGGAAACATGACAGGTGCTCAGAAAGTCAGAGCTGCTTCAAAAAGCGGAAATTTACATTTTTGTACCATAGTTTGTAAATGCTATAACTTTTACCCAAACCATTTTTTTTTACCCAAACATTTTTTTTTTATCAAAGACATGTAGAACAATAAATTTAGAGCAAAATTTATATATGGATGTCGTTTTTTTTTGCAAAATTTTACAACTGAAAGTGAAAAATGTCATTTTTTGGCAAAAAAATCGTTAAATTTCGATTAATAACAAAAAAAGTAAAAATGTCATCAGCAGTGAAATACCACCAAATGAAAGCTCTATTAGTGAGAAGAAAAGGAGGTAAAATTCATTTGGGTGGTAAGTTGCATGACCGAGCAATAAATGGTGAAAGTAGTGTAGGTCAGAAGTGTAAAAAGTGGCCTGGTCTTTCAGGGTGTTTAAGCACTGGGGGCTGAGGTGGTTAAAGCAAACTCAGCAAGGGACAAAAAAGAACACCAATCCTCCTGATTCTCCGCAACAAAACAGCGCAGATATGTCTCCAGATTCTGATTGACGCGCTCTGTCTGACCATTCGACTGTGGGTGGAAAGCAGAAGAGAAAGACAACTGAACCCCCAAGCGAGAACAGAAAGCCTTCCAGAATCTGGAAACAAACTGTGTGCCCCTATCAGAGACTATGTCTGAAGGAATACCATGCAATTTGACAATGTGATCAATAAATGCCTGCGCCAGCGTCTTAGCATTGGGCAAGCCAGGAAAAGGAATGAAATGCTCCATTTTGCTAAAACGGTCCACCACCACCAGAATCACAGTCTTCCCCGAGGAACGAGGCAGGCCCGTAATGAAGTCCATTGACAGATGTGTCCAAGGACGGGAAGGAATGGGTAACGGAAGGAGAGGACCTGATGGCCGTGAACGAGGGACTTTGGCACGAGAGCAGGTCTCGCAGGCTGCCACAAAACCCTCAACTGACTTACGAAGCGCCGGCCACCAGAATCTCCGAGCGATGAGATCCACTGTGGCTCTTGCCCCCGGGTGCCCAGCAAGGACAGTATCGTGGTGCTCCTTAAAAATCTTGTGTCTTAAAGCGAGAGGCACAAACAACCTCCCAGGAGGACAAAGATCAGGAGCCTCTGACTGGGCTACCTGAACCTCTGCCTCCAATTCAGGATAAAGAGCAGAGACCACCACACCTTCAGCCAAAATGGTACCCGGGTCTTCAAAATTCCCACCTCCCGGAAAACAACGTGACAGGGCATCCGCCTTCACATTCTTAACCCCAGGGCGGAAGGTGACAACAAAATTAAACCTTGAAAAGAACAAAGACCATCTGGCCTGTCTCGGGTTCAGACGCTTGGCTGACTCCAAGTAGGCCAGATTCTTATGGTCAGTAAACACGGTAATAGGGTGTCTGGCTCCCTCTAACCAATGGCGCCATTCCTCAAAAGCTAACTTGATGGCCAACAACTCCCTATCTCCCACATCGTAATTTCTCTCTGCGGAGGAGAGTTTCTTCGAGAAAAAGGCACACGGTCGCCATTTGGCAGGAGAGGGACCCTGAGACAAGACCGCACCCACACCCACCTCCAAAGCATCAACCTCAACTATGAAGGGCAGAGAGACATCAGGTTGTACCAAGATGGGAGCGGAAGCAAAACTCTCCTTGATATTAGAAAAGGCCTTACGCTCCTCTACTGACCAGGAGGAAAAATCTACCCCCTTTCTAGTCATATCAGTGAGTGGTTTAACAACAGAGGAATAATTCAAAATAAACTTCCTGTAATAATTGGCAAAACCCAGAAAACACATCAGCGCCTTCTGATTCTCAGGAAGCTCCCACTCAAGCACAGCGCGGACCTTCTCGGGGTCCACGCGAAAACCAGAAGCGGAGAGAAGAAACCCCAGAAATTGAATTTCTGGAACCGCAAACACACATTTTTCCAGTTTAGCGTACAATTTATTCTCCCGCAGGATGAGCAAGACCTGACGTAAATGTTCCTTATGAGTTTTGAAATCAGGAGAAAAAATCAAAATGTCATCCAGATACACTAATACAAATTTCCCCATTAAATGATAAAAAATGCTGTTCACAAAATGCTGAAAGACGGCTGGAGCATTCATCAAACCAAAAGGCATAATCAAATTCTCAAAATGGCCCTCAGGGGTATTGAAGGCCGTCTTCCATTCGTCTCCTTCTCTGACCCTGACCAGGTTGTATGCCCCTCTTAGATCCAATTTGGAAAAAACTTTAGCCCCCACAATCTGGTTAAACAGGTCCGGGATCAGAGGAAGCGGATAAGGGTCACGAATAGTGATACTGTTCAGCTCCCTGAAATCCAGACATGGTCTTAAAGAACCATCTTTTTTCTTAACAAAGAAAAAACCAGCGGCAACAGGTGACTTCGAGGGTCGTATGTGTCCCTTTCTCAGACTCTCAGAGATATAAGCATGCATAGCGACCCTTTCAGGTTGGGAGATATTGTATAAACGAGATTTAGGCAGCTTGGCGCCTGGGGTGAGATTAATAGGGCAATCGTACTCCCTGTGCGGAGGCAAATCCTGAACTCCACTCTCAGAGAAGACATCCGAAAATTCAGAGAGGAAAGGTGGTACAGTCTTAGTAGAAACCTCTGAAACAGATGTTGTGAGGCAATTCTCTCTGCAAAAGTCACTCCAACCATTTATTTGCCTCGCTTGCCAATCAATGGTGGGGTTATGTTTAGTGAGCCAGGGTAGCCCCAACACTAGAGGAGTAGGCAACCCGTTTAGGACGAAACATGACACATCCTCAACATGAGTATCACTCACAATCAAACGGATATTGTGAACTATGCCCTTTAATGATTTCTGAGAAAGTGGAGCAGAATCAATAGCAAAAACAGGAATATCCTTTCCCAAAGTGCATACCTGGAAACCATGAGTTATAGCAAATTGATTATTAATAAGATTGACAGCTGCTCCACTATCTACAAAAATCTCACAAAAAATATTCTTGCTCTCTAGCGCCACCCTGGCAGGTAGGACAAAACGGGAACTACAAGCAAACGGAAAACCTTCAATTTCCGCATCAACCTTGCCAATAGTAACAGATGGAACGTTTTTAGAGGATTTTTTTCTTTTTGTTTCTTTATTACTCTCAAAAAACTGCCTGAATCTCCTAGAGGGACAAACATTTGCCAAATGATTTATACCTCCACAACAGAAACAAACCTTCCCATGAGAGCTGAATCCTCTATTGTCAGAGGCAAGCAAACCCAGCTGCATGGGCTCCTGCTCAGAAGGGATTGAGAGCGACTGAGACCCCTGAGCACTGAATGAGACCGCCGCACTGTCCTTGGACTGAGTATGACAGGAAGGAGTGATCTCTCCTCTCTCTCTAAGACGCCTGTCAATACGAACGGCCCGAGACATGGCAGAATCCAAGGAGGTAGGTCTCTCATGAAAGGAAAATGCATCTTTCAATCCCTCTGAAAGACCATGGCAAAATTGACTTCGGAGTGCAGCATCATTCCAACCAGTATCAGCTGCCCATCTCCGAAATTCTGAACAGTATATCTCTGCGGACTGTTTACCCTGGCATAAAAGACGTAATCTAGACTCAGCCAGAGCAATACGATCCGGATCATCATATATCTGACCCAGGGCTAAAAAAAATTCATCCACTGAACAGAGGGGCCGTGCCCCCACCGGCAGCGAAAAAGCCCAGGACTGAGCGTTATTCCTGAGCAGCGAGATGATGATCCCTACCCTCTGCTCCTCATCACCAGAGGAATGGGGAAGTAGGCGAAAATGGAGTTTGCAAGCCTCTCTAAAACTAACAAAATTCTCACTACCCCTGGAGAACGTATCCGGGAGCGAGATCTTAGGCTCAGAACAAACTCCATGAATGCAAGCTGAACCGGTCACCTGAAACTGCGAAACAATTTTACGGAGATCTGCTACCTCCAATGAAAGACCCTGCATGTGTTCAGTCAAAAGTGAAACCGGATCCATGCTTGAGACGGTTTTGGCGGTTTATAATGTCACGGAAGGTGTACAGCAAACTAGAAGACACAAAAGGAAGATCCGACTGACTGGATCCCAAACTAAGGAACAAAAGGGGAAGCCCTGCAACAGACCTGGCTCTCTCCCTGACTGCTCAGCCTATGCAAAATTCTCAATGGTAGAATATCGCATATCCTCGTACCTCGACTGTATAATACCTGAACACCCTATAATAGTGAGGGGATACGACCACCGGCTCCCTACACTTAATACGGAGGGAGTCAGGGTCACCTGAGATCCAGTCAAACAGAAAAATATAAATGAATGAACAAACTTATCTGTAGAAGACTCAGTAGTAGCATCCAGCATGCATAAACTCCAGGAAGTTGTATAAACCGCAAAGTGATGCAGTATGGGAAGGGATTTAAAGGGATGCAATCAGTGCAGCTACATGACAGCTGAGAAAGGCTAACGAGATGAGAAAATGAAAGCAAAACAAAAGGAACCTCAAGGAGGAGGTTCTGAAGGACGTCTGTCAGAGCTTCTCAGATGTCTGGTGGTGACAGTTGTACGATCAGATTCAACACATGTGCCATGCACGGCACATGTGCCAACTTGCCCAAATTCAATGCCGCCAACAAATTGCTTCAGTTGTCACACACCACTTTGCCGATCTCCAGTTGGTGTGGAGTCAGCCACTGATCCACCTGTGCGTTCAGGGCGGACAGGAGTGCTGGTCCGGTGTGACTCTCTGCTTTCAGGCAAGTCAACCCCAAGACGGCGTGACACTGTCGTATCCGGGATGTGGAATAGCCCCTGGGGAGCTGGGGGGGGTGCAGTTGATGTGGAGCAAGACGCAGCAACAGAAGAGGACTCAGCCGAGGAGGTTAGCAAAGAGGATGGAGTAGGAGGAGTAGAGGAGGTGGCAGCAGGCCTGCCAGCAAGTCGTGGTGGTGTCACCAACTCCTCTGCAGAGCCACGCATTCCATGCTTGGCAGCCGTCAGCAGGTTTACCCAATGCGCAGTGTACGTGATATACCTGCCCTGACCGTGATTTGCAGACCAGGCATCAGTGGTCAGATGGACCATTGACCCAACACTGTGTGCCAGACATGCCATGACTTCCTTTTCCACAATAGAGTACAGGTTGGGGATTGCCTTTTGTGAAAATAAATTTCGGCCGGGTACCTTCCACTGCGGTGTCCCAATAGCTAGAAATTTTTTGAAGGCCTCAGACTCCAACAGCTTGTATGGTAAAAGCTGGCAGGCTAAGCGTTTCGACAAGCCAGCTGTCAGACGACGGGCAAGGGGGTGACTCTGTGACATTGGCTTCTTACGCTTAAACATTTCCTTGACAGACACCTGACTGTGGGCAGATGAGCAGGAACTTCTGAAGGCGAGAGGCGGAGTGGCGGATGGTTGAGAGGGGGCAAGGAGGACAGCAGTGGTTGACGTGGCTGAAGATGCTGGACCAGAAGGAGGATGGCGGCTTTGAGTTTGTGTGCTGCTTGTACTCATGTGTTGATCCCATAGGTGTTTCTGATTTGAGATCATGTGCCTTCGCAAAGCAGTTGTACCTAGGTGGGTGTTGGACTTCACACGACTCAGTTTCTTTTGGCACAGGTTGCAAATGGCATCGCTGTTGTCAGAGGCAGACACACACAAAAAATGCCACTCTGCTGAGCTTTGCAATGACGGCATTCTGGTGGTAGCAACAGAATGCGTTGATTGGCGTGCTGTCTGGCTGACCCCGGGTGCCGATACATGCTGTCTGACTGTGCCACTAGCTCCTTGCGACGACCTCCCCCTGCTTCCAACTCGTCTCCTCCTCCTCTCTGTCTCCCCATCTGAACTTTCCCCCTGTTCTTCTTCTCTTCGAGCGGGCACCCACGTGACATCCACGGACACATCGTCATCATCAACCGCTTCACTTGTATCTGACAACTCAGCAAAGGAAGCAGCAGCGGGTACAACATCATCATCATCACACCGTACGTCCATGTGTGTAATGCTGCCTGACTGAGACATATCCCTGTTAACTACATCCTCTGGCAATAATGGTTGCGCATCACTAATTTCTTCCAACTGATGTGTAAATAACTCCTCTGACAGATCAAGTGAAGCAGCTGTAGTGCTAGTGTTGGTGGTGGCGGCAGGCGGGCGAGTGGTAACTTGAGAGGTGCCCAAGGCTGAGCTGGAGGAGGATGTTGCGTCAAGGTTCCGAGCGGAAGCTGTAGAAGATTGGGTGTCCTGTGTTAGCCAGTCAACTATGTCCTCAGAACTTTTCGAGTTCAGGGTACGTGGCCTCTGAACACTTGGCATTATTCTAGGGCCAAAGGGAACTACAGCACCACCACCACGACGGTTCCTGCGGGGTGGCCTGCCTCTGTCTGTAATTTTTTTTAGATTAGTTGTACTATGCGTGCAAGCTACTGTGACACCAGATATGAGTGGACTGGTGGCACTGTGCACTGGCAGTAGTTGGCACAGTACACACTGTAGGCCTAACACACACGCTTGCAGGCAACTAGCTGCAATTATATTATAGTAAAAAAAGTTTTTTTTTTTTTTAAATGTAATCTACTGTGACAGCAGATATGAGTGGCACTGGTGGCACTGTGCACTGGCAGTAGTTGGCACAGTACACACTTGTAGGCCGAACACACATGCTTGCAGGCAACTAACTGCAATTATATTACAGTCAAAAAAGTTTTTTTTTATTTTTTATGTAATCTACTGTGACACCAGTTATGAGTGGCACTGGTGGCACTGTGCACTGGCAGTAGTTGGCACAGTACACGCTGTAGGCCCGACACACACGTTTGCAGGCAACTAACTGCAATTATATTACAGTCAAAAAGTTTTTTTTTTTTTTATGTAATCTACTGTGACACCAAATATGAGTGGCACTGGTGGCACTGTGCACTGGCAGTAGTTGGCACAGTACACACTGTAGGCCAAACACACACGCTTGCAGGCAACTAACTGCAATTATATTACAGTCAAAAAAGTTTATTTTTATTTTTATGTAATCTACTGTGACAGCAGATATGAGTGGCACTGGTGGCACTGTGCACTGGCAGTAGTTGGCACAGTACACACTGTAGGCCTAACACACACGCTTGCAGGCAACTAACTGCAATTATATTACAGTCAAAAAAGTTTTTTTTTTTTTTAAATGTAATCTACTGTGACACCAGATATGAGTTGCACTGGTGACGCTGTGTACTGGCAGGGCCTGAAACACACACGCTTGCAGGCAACTGACTGCTATTATATTACAGTCAAAAAAGTTTTTTTTTTTTTTTTTTTTATGTAATCTACTGTGACACCAGATATGAGTGGACTGGTGGCACTGTGCACTGGCAGTAGTTGGCACAGTACACACTGTAGGCCTAACACACATGCTTGCAGGCAACTAACTGCAATTATATTTTAGTCAAAAAAGTTTTTTTTTTTTTTTTTAAATGTAATCTACAAACCGGATAACAAAAAAGTTGGGACACTAAACAAATTGTGAATAAAAACTGAATGCAATGATGTGGAGATGGCAAATGTCAATATTTTATTTGTAATAGAACGTAGATGACAGATCAAACGTTTAATCCGAGTAAATGTATCATTTTAAAGGAAAAATACGTTGATTCCAATTTTCACGGTGTCAACAAATCCCAAAAAAGTTGGGACAAGTAGCAATAAGAGGCTGGAAAAAGTAAATTTGAGCATAACGAAGAGCTGGAAGACCAATTAACACTAATTAGTTCAATTGGCAACATGATTGGGTATAAAAAGAGCTTCTCAGAGTGGCAGTGTCTCTCAGAAGCCAAGATGGGTAGAGGATCACCAATTCCCACAATGTTGCGCAGAAAGATAGTGGAGCAATATCAGAAAGGTGTTACCCAGCGAAAAATTGCAAAGACTTTGCATCTATCATCATCAACTGTGCATAACATCATCCGGAGATTCAGAGAATCTGGAACAATCTCTGTGCGTAAGGGTCAAGGCCGTAAAACCATACTGGATGCCCGTGATCTCCGGGCCCTTAAACGACACTGCACCACAAACAGGAATGCTACTGTAAAGGAAATCACAGAATGGGCTCAGGAATACTTCCAGAAACCATTGTCAGTGAACACAATCCACCGTGCCATCCGCCGTTGCCAGCTGAAACTCTACAGTGCAAAGAAGAAGCCATTTCTAAGCAAGATCCTCAAGCTCAGGCGTTTTCACTGGGCCAGGGATCATTTAAAATGGAGTGTGGCAAAATTGAAGACTGTTCTGTGGTCAGATGAGTCACGATTCGAAGTTCTTTTTGGAAATCTGGGACGCCATGTCATCCGGACCAAAGAGGACAAGGACAACCCAAGTTGTTATCAACGCTCAGTTCAGAAGCCTGCATCTCTGATGGTATGGGGTTGCATGAGTGCGTGTGGCATGGGCAGCTTGCATGTCTTGAAAAGGCACCATCAATGCAGAAAAATATATTCAGGTTCTAGAACAACATATGCTCCCATCCAGACGTCATCTCTTTCAGGGAAGACCCTGCATTTTTCAACAAGATAATGCCAGACCACATTCTGCATCAATCACAACATCATGGCTGCGTAGGAGAAGGATCCGGGTACTGAAATGGCCAGTCTGCAGTCCAGATCTTTCACCTATAGAGAACATTTGGCGCATCATAAAGAGGAAGGTGCAACAAAGAAGGCCCAAGACGATTGAACAGTTAGAGGCCTGTATTAGACAAGAATGGGAGAGCATTCCTATTTCTAAACTTGAGAAACTGGTCTCCTCGGTCCCCAGACGTCTGTTGAGTGTTGTAAGAAGAAGGGGAGATGCCACACAGTGGTGAAAATGGCCTTGTCCCAACTTTTTTGGGATTTGTTGACACCATGAAATTCTGATTTAACATATTTGTCCCTTAAAATGGTACATTTTCTCAGTTGAAACTTTTGTTCCGTGATTTATGTTCTATTCTGAATAAAATATTAGAAGTTGGCACCTCCACATCATTGCATTCAGTTTTTATTCACGATTTGTATAGTGTCCCAACTTTTTTGGAATCTGGTTTGTACTGTGATTACAGAGGAAAAAAAAAAAAGGCAGACTGATGTACTAGCCCTAAAAAGGGCTTTTTGGGGTGCTTTCAGGACGCTGTCCTTACAGCAGAGATCAGATGAGTCCTTCAGGACTGTAGTGGACACTGAATACACTGGCCTAGCTATCGATTTCCCTATTGAATCAGCAGCAGCAGCACTGTCCCTCCTCTCACTAAGAATGCAGCTTCCGAATGAATCTAAGATGGATGCTGTCCTTGCTTTTTGCTAGGAGGTGGGAGGGTCTGGGAGGGAGGGTATGCTTCTGATTGGCTGGAATGTGTCTGCTGACTGTGAGGTACAGGGTCAAAGTTTGCTCAATGATGACGTATAGGGGGCGGACCGAACATCGCATATGTTCGCCCGCCGCGGCGAACGCGAACAAGCGATGTTCGCCGGAAACTGTTCGCCGGCGAATAGTTCGGGACATCTCTATTGGTCATCTCTAAGGATGAGTGAACCATTTCGTGCCAAATCAGGTTAGGTCCAAACTTTGTTTGTTTTTTGGATGGCAGACGAACCAGAATCTCTTCAGGTTAATTTTGGATAAATATACTAAAATGGAGCAAAGAAACATTTTACCAAACATGTCAGCAAGAAAAAAGCACTAGGGAGGAAGAAGAAGGGTTCTAGTATGACCCTTAGAGGAAGTAGGGGGAGGGCTTGCCTTGATTTGCTCCTAGGCTGACAGACAACCTGGTTGAGCCAATCAGTGCTGCATCGGGCAGGGAGGTGCCTGAGCACAACGTCATTCTGTGCTGGGTTGTGAATGATGGTGGTTGGGTCTTACAGTGTCTGCCAGAAAACAATCATAGGAGGTCAAGTACAGTCAGAAATCAATCAAGCTTGTATTCTACTGCCAAGAACAGTGAAGGGAAAGGTTAGAATAGGGAGGTAGGGAAGATGTCAGCCATGGAGTGAGAAGAGAGGAGCCTTTGTCTTCTAGCAGAACTGAAGCTGTTGCAAACCTCAAAAGAGGCTACCTTTTTAGTTTGAAAAACAGTATATTCAGAACATAATATTTGGGCTAAATCTTTTTCTTCTCTCCACACAGGCCTGGCTCTTAATCTTCTGTTTCTGTTCGTTTATCTCTCCACAAGGTTGGAATTTTTTGGGGAGTTGTTCAATCTAATTTAAGCAGGATATGGGTGCTTAGTACAACAAAACACTGGGTAGCGTAAAAAAGTATCTGTGAGTGATTACAAATTTAGGCCTTAATCCGTTTCCTTTATTTCTTTCTCCACCTGTTTCCAAACAATTTTTTTTTTGGGAGTTGTTGATTATATTCAAACCAGCATTTACTTGATTAGGACACCAATAGGGTAGTGCAGAACATTATCTGTGAGGCCCAAAAATCTCAGGGCTATGGAAGGTTTCCAAACAAAAGACCCAGAGCCAGAATGTGGGTACTAGCAGCACCAGCTATCCGGCAAGAAGTAGTAGTAGTAAGTGCAGTGTCCCACTCCGTGCTAGAAGTGGGCCCTTAAACAACCGGATCCTTTCTGTAGTTTCACTGTCCAACCAGTGACTAACTCCACTGTCCAACTAGTGTAACTCCGGGATGGAGTTACACGATACTAATCCTTCATCTGCAGGGCTTTGACAGGTGAAAGATAGGGTTTAGTCACCGAGAAGTGGGGTCACCCCTGTTGGGGCGGGTGCTCCGCTTTTAGGCAGGGGTAGCTTTAGGGATGAGATAGGGATAGTCTGCCCTTTGCTCCCGACCTTACTGCTATAACCCTCCCTCTGTCTGTGGTCAGCAAACCGTAAGTTACAAAATAGTCATCTTTACTATGGACTGTGACTTTTATTGAGTTACGCTGACAATTATCTGGATAACACTATATCCAGTTTTTTTTTTAAACAGCCCGCTAGGGTGTATGAAATAATTTTCTTTTGATTATATATTTTGTAATTCTATGTTTTGGGATGAATTTATATTTTTATATGATAGTATTAAAGGTTAAGTTTTATAGAAAATTTTCATTTCACAGTGATATTAATACATCATGCGATCAGAACATATGTCGCGTAGTAAATTTGAACAGCAGGTGGCAAAAGAGAGCAAAGCAAATCCTAAAAAAGTCTTTAAAAATATAAATTTAAATACTTCTGTTCCTCACTGTATATATATATACTGTAAATAACTGTCCTTTGTAGTAAATATATATATATGTAGTTAAGGCTGCATGCGTCCTCTCCCACGTCCGAGCCACCTTACCCCCTCCTGGTGCCCCCGACCATCTGCGCTCCCTCCACCGCCAGCCGGTCCTCTGCTCCTGCACTGTGAATCCGTCCTCTCGCCGCCTGCATCCCGGAACCCCGCAGCTGTCATCGCGCATAGCGCGCGCGCCGCCACTGGGGGGGGCCGCACCTCAGCGTGCACCGTCAACGCAGTCCCTCCCCCCCCTGACACGACATCTTCATGTCCCACACTGTCACTGGGTGTGGGGCAGCACTGCGCCCACTTGTGTTTACTTTTCACACCCGCCCCACAGGACCCTCTGTACCATACGTACCAACCATTGTCCAAGCAGTTAATTACATTCTGTTCATTTGCGGTACCACGCATCAATCTGAGTGCCACCCTGGTCACAACCAGGTTAAACTGTCCACACTGTCAGCGCATATTGTAGTAACCTCACATCATGAATGCCATTCATCGTGTTGTCAGGTCTCTCGTGTTCATGGTACAGGTATCCGGTTCTGCTTCCACCCAGATACTGACCGGCGGGTCCTGGAGCCCATTTATGCTCCTACCAGCCGCTCTCCAGGGCCCATACTTTGCCGCAAGGCTCCATATTTCACCGAGTCCAGCAAGCCCCTGGTCTCACTCACGTCAAAACCTCACATTTGTGTCCTTTTCTCAGGTTCCCGTAGCTTTCATGGTCTCTGCCGTACCGTGTTCTTGACCTCCTGACGTCTCAGGTTTAGGTATTGGGCTGGGTTCATACGCCTCTTGCAAAAAAAAAAAAAATAATAATAATTTTTCTCACAGGCACTTCTGAGGGTCCCTGCCAGTCAGCCGAGGGAATTCTTAGGCCTGAGGGTCTTTTCAGGTAGGTATTTTAGTGCTGCACTCCGCATTTCCGCAGCTCCACCCGCTAGCACTGTGTCCTCCCTCATCTGAGGCGTTCAGGTGATGTTTCTGTCCGTCTCAACCTGAAGCGTTCAGGTGTCTTCTCTGCCCATCTTAGCCTGAAGCGTTCAGGTGTCTTCTCTGCCCATCTTAGCCTGAAGCGTTCAGGTGTCTTCTCTGTTCATCTCAGCCTGAAGCGTTCAGGTGTCTTCCGTGTCCACCTTAGCCTAAAGCGTTCAGGCGTCTTCCCTGTCCACCTTAGCCTGAATCGTTCAGGCGTCTTCCCTGTCCATCTTAGCCTGAAACGTTCAGGTGCCTTCCCTGTCCTTCTCAGCCTGAAGCGTTCAGGTGTCTTCTCTGTCCGTCTTAGCCTGAAGCGTTCAGGTCGCGTCCCTGTCCTCCTTAGCCCGTAGCATCCAGCCGATATTGCTGTCATTTAGCCTGAAACGTTCAGGTGTCTTCCCTGTCCTTCTTAGCCTGAAGCGTTCAGGTAACTTTACTCACATCCCCAACCTGAAGCGTTCAGGTCACACCTCGCTACTCGGCCTGGTACATCCAGGTCTCCTTCTCGCCGCAGTAACCATGCCTCCTTCTCCTGGCACACTAGACACCCTTCCGTTCCTCAGTTCCTCCCCAGCTGTGGTCCGCTCGGCTCACACGAGCCACTCTGGGTTTCTTGCCTTACTCATCCACGTCACCCTGTTTCTCACGTCAAATCAGCACGTCTGTGCGTCCATCCTCTCGTCCATCAACATCACTATTGGTTTAGATCCTGCCCCGCAACTCACTCACGTTTGCTCCTAACTTTTCCAGTCCCCAGGGCCAGTCGGGTCTCTTCCGTCAAGCCTCAAGTGGTAAGGCAAGGGTATCGAGTCCACTAACACAGGTACGTTCTCAATTACGATTACTCATGGGCTTAGTAAATACGGAACACGGTCCTCGTGACCTCTCCAGCTGCCATATTTTGTCTTTAATTTCAGGTCTTACGTAAGGTCTCTTTGAAGTCCTCGGAGCCATGTCACAGGTGTCGGACGTGGACGACGCATTGTCCCTCCCGGGTACCTCGGTCTCTGGCCAAGGCGGCCCAGAATCCCTCAGGAGATGGACCGTACCAAGGCTCGTCGCAGAATTAAACAGAAGGGGCATCAGGCACCCAGCATCAGCAAGAAAAGCCGAACTATACAGGCTGTTGATGTCGGAACCCGGTCCTCCGGAAGTGGAAGATTCATCCCCATCCATTCAGCAATCTCTGGTGCAGTTGCAGGCCACCATGGATTCCCTCGCCTCTTCCGTGGCTGACATCAGGGCCAGGGTGGTGGATTTGGAATCCAGAACACTGTCGTCATCCCAGGCGGTGGTCCCACTCACCGACCCCTCTCTGTATCAGCTTCCGGCTCCAGGTACGGCTCCAGCAGCTCCTGTGGTGGCACCAGCACACTTTGTGCCGGACAATATCAGAAAAGACATCTTGGCAGGAAAGGATGTGAATCTCGCTTCCATTCTGATAGCATCCCATGATGCCTCCGACAACAAGACCTTCGACTGCGGGGAGATCTCGGTGGTCCTTCGAGCCAAGGATGCCCGTCTCAACCGCAAGCTTTCCGTCCCAGAGTTCGTTTTGGCCTTTAGCCTGTATAGAGACGTAATCAGCTCCGCCTACCCATCTCGAAGGGAGGAGCTGGATACGTATCTATACAGAGTCACTGATCTTGGGCACAAGTACGGCGGCACGGCTTTCTACGATTACCACCGCTCCTTTTCAGCCAAGGCCGCCGCCGCGCTGACTCAATTTCAGTTCTCCGTTAACTGGGCCACTCTGGATATGGAGTTATTCTGCCAGCATTTCGCCGGTCTCCGGGCTCCCTCCTGTTCGACTTGCCAGTCGATCTTCCATTCGACAGAGTGGTGTCCTCAAGCAGCTACGGCTCAACCAGACAGGGTCACCCCAGGCCCCTCTGGGGTCTCCCGCAGCCCCTCCTCCACAGACAAGTTAGGCAGACCCATTGTCTATCTTGGCAACAGCCAAGTCTGTAATAACTTTAACTTTGGCACTTGTCTCTTCAGTGGCTGCAGGGCCCTGCACATCTGCACCATCTGCTTCAGGGCTCATCCCAGGTCCAGGTGTCCAAACAGGTTCTCCAAACAGCCATGACTAGCCGATTGCAACATTGATCTTCTGGCCTTTTTGTTACGGGAACATCCGGCTCCGGGATTTGTGGACTCCTTGATTTCCGGCCTCTGCTTTGGCTTTGACACTGGGATGGTGGCACTCCCCCACTCTAACTGGGCGTGCGACAATCTTCAGTCGGCCAGGTCGGATCCCGCTGCTTTTCAGGAGCTCCTGAACTCGGAGGTTGAGAAGGGGTTCCTTCTGGGCCCGTTCAACCTGATTCCATTCTCTCGTTTGCGGATCAGCCCCATAGGAGTTGTGTCAAAAAAAGATTCCAATAAAAAACGCTTGATATACGACCTCTCAGCCCCTCATGATTCCGTCATCCCCAGCATCAATTCGTTAATTCCATCTGAAGAGTTTGCCATGAGATATACGTCCATTGATGAGGCCATTGCTCTCATCCTTAGGGCTGGGAAAGGCGCCTGGTTGTCCAAAACCGACATCGCAGACGCATTCAAGCTACTTCCAATCGCTCCACATTTATGGCAGTTCTATGGCATACAATGGGAGAGCAGGTTTTATTTTGCCAATCGGTTGACATTCGGCTCTAAAAGCAGCCCTTGGTTGTTCGACCAACTGGCTCAGGCTCTGCACTGGATCCTCATCCAACACGGCAGCACCCTGGCGGTCATCCACTACCTGGACGACTTTCTCCTCATAGAACAACCGCAATGCCATCCGTCGGGGCTTCACTCCCTCCTGGAGCTCTTTTCTTCCCTGCGCATTCCCATATCGCAGGGCAAGACCTCTGGTCCAGCCACCTCCATCACCTTCCTGGGTATTGTCCTGGATTCCGACAGGATGGAAGCCAGGCTACCAGAAGTCAAGTTGACCCAAATCCGAGAAGTCGTTTCAGGGGCTCTAGCTTCTTCCCAGGTGACCAAAGTTGAATTACAGTCCATTCTGGGTAGATAAAATTTCGCCTTAAGGGTGATGCCCCAGGGTAGGGCCTTCATTTCACGTCTGCTCTCGCTCCTTCCTGCAGCCCCGGAACCCAACAGCATTGTCCACCTAGACAGGGCAGCCATGGCGGACTTACGCATGTGGGACAACTTTCTTTCAGCTTGGAACGGGGTTAGCCTGTTCGTCCCATCCTGGACCCAATCCTCTGCTAGGGTGTTTTCTGATGCCGTGGCGTCCCGGGGGTTCGCAGCTATCTTCGGGTCCCACTGGTTAGCTGGACCATGGCCGCCTCAGGTCAGTACTGACCCTCAGGCCCTCAGTTCTTCTCCATTTCTGGAATTTTATCCCATCGTGGCAGGTGCCACGGTCTGGGGTCACCTTTGGGCCAATTCCAGTGTCATGTTTATTTCAGACAGTCAAGACTTGGTGGACATCATTACCAAGGGTCGAGCCAAGTCTGCAAAAATCATGTCCCTTCTGCACAAACTGGTCTGGCTGTCCATGATTAACAACTTCCATTTTTCATGTTCCCATATTCCAGGTATTAGCAACACTGCGGCCGATGCACACATCTCGATTCAATTTTCACACGTTTTTGCAGGCATGTCCAGAAGCCGACCAGACCGGGGCACGGATTCCCAGATTCAGCGACCTAATATTGGATTGAGGTCACTACTGGCAACTGCCAAGGACCTCATGCACCGATCCCTCTCCGTCAACACGGCCCGCAATTACCGCACCGGTTGGAATCTGTTTTCAAAATTTACCATAGATCATCCCCAACAGGATACAGCTTTCACACCCTATATCATGGCCTTCATGGCCCATTGTCATGTCAACCTCAAGCTGGCACCAAACACCATCCGCTTGTACCTCGCCGGGGTGCAACATTTCTTAGTACTTCAGAATCCAGAACATCGCTCTGCATTCACGTCTCAAGCCGTCAAAGCCACTCTCAGGGGCATTGAGAAGAGCAGTAAGGACACAACCCCTTCCCGACGGCCGGTCTCCGGCGAACTTTTTAGGCAGCTGTCAGCAACCCTAGATGGAAACCCTTTTGGCCCTTCCTTCAGTCTAGTTATCAAGGCCGCAATGTATTTGAGCTTCTATGGCTTCCTACGCCCGGGAGAGTTCTCCGTATCTTGCCCAAGGGCAACCTTCCTGAAGAGAAAACAACTATCCTGGAACCAGGATCACCTTGTGTTAAGCCTTCCTTCCACCAAGACGTCCCAAGCCGGTCCTCCTATACAGATCCGCTTCTTTGAATCCAAGAACGCCTGGTGTCCAGTTCTCGTGCTCCGACGCCTCTTAGACACCATACTATCTCCAGACCCCGAATCACCTTTGCTTCCGTTCCAAGGGAAACCCCTTTCCACGCTGCAGTTCATATCCCACATCAGATCCCTGGTCGCAGGGTTGGGGGTGGACCCCAAAACAATAACCGGACATTCCTTCCGCATCGGAGCGGCTTCTGCAGCCTCCAAACACGGGACACCTCCGCACGTCATACGTCACATGGGTAGGTGGAGATTTGCCTGTTTTTCCAGATACATTCCGGATCCGCAATCTGAAACCTGTGAAGTTTTCCGTTCTTTGGCTTTGTAATGTATATTAAATGACATTGTTTTTCACTACTCAGTGTCTTATGGCCCTCTTTTAGGCCTGCCCACGTCTCGTGGCTCCGGGCACACATCAGCCATTGTTAGGGCCCCTTCCCGCCACATGACGGACCGTGGCCACGGACACAAGTAGTTAAGGCTGCATGCAGCCTGTATTTGTGGGCGGGGCCAGGTCACTCCTCTTAAACCCCCGCGCCTGGGTTCTCCTCACCACGCTCGTCATCACGAACCCCCCCTCTTCCCACCCTTTTTCTTTACTCTTCCTAGGGTTGGCCCTCTTTTAGGCCTGCCCACGTCTCGTGGCCCCGAGCACACATCAGCCATTGTTAGGGCCCCTTCCCGCCACATAACGGACCGTGGCCACGGACACAAATATATATGTATATATATATTTACTACAAAGGACAGAAATATATATATATATACAGTACAGACCAAAAGTTTGGACACACCTTCTCATTCAAAGAGTTTTCTTTATTTTCATGACTATGAAGGCATCAAAACTATGAATTAACACATGTGGAATTATATACATAACAAACAAGTGTAAAACAACTGAAAATATGTCATATTCTAGGTTCTTCAAAGTAGCCACCTTTTGCTTTGATTACTGCTTTGCACACTCTTGGCATTCTCTTGATGAGCTTAAAGAGGTAGTCCCCTAAAATGGTTTTCACTTCACAGGTGTGCCCTGTCAGGTTTAATAAGTGGGATTTCTTGCCTTATAAATGGGGTTGGGACCATCAGTTGCGTTGAGGAGAAGTCAGGTGGATACACAGCTGATAGTCCGACTGAATAGACTGTTAGAATTTGTATTATAGCAAGAAAAAAGCAGCTAAGTAAAGAAAAACGAGTGGCCATCATTACTTTAAGAAATGAAGGTCAGTCAGTCAGCCGAAAAATTGGGAAAACTTTGAAAGCAAGGGCTATTTGACCATGAAGGAGAGTGATGGGGTGCTGCGCCAGATGACCTGGCCCCCACAGTCACCGGACCTGAACCCAATCGAGATGGTTTGGGGTGAGCTGGACCGCAGAGTGAAGGCAAAAGGGCCAACAAGTGCTAAGCATCTCTGGGAACTCCTTCAAGACTGTTGGATGACCATTTCAGGGGACTACCTCTTGAAGCTCATCAAGAGAATGCCAAGAGTGTGCAAAGCAGTAATCAAAGCAAAAGGTGGCTACTTTGAAGAACCTAGAATATGACATATTTTCAGTTGTTTCACACTTGTTTATAATGTATATAATTCCACATGTGTTAATTCATAGCTTTGATGCCTTCATAGTCATGAAAATAAAGAAAACTCTTTGAATGAGGTGTGTCCAAACTTTTGGTCTGTACTGTATATATATATATATACACATACAGTGAGGAACAGAAGTATTTGAACACCCTGCAATTTTTCTAGTTCTCCCACTTAGAAATCATGGAGGGGTTACATTGTAGGTGCATTCCCACTCAGAGACAGAATAAAAAAAAATAATAAGGAAATCACATTGTATAATTTTTTAAAAATTTCTTTGTCTTGCACTGCTGAACATAAGTATTTGATCACCTGAGAAAATAAGTGTTAATATTTGGTACAGAAGCCTTTGTTAAAATTTTTCTGTAGTTCTTGACCAGGTTTGCACACACTGCAACAGGGATTTTGGCCCACTCCTCCACAGAGATCTCCTCTAGATCTGTCAGGTTTCGGGGCTGTCGCTGAGCAATACGGACTTTCAGCTCCCTCCAAAGATGTTCTATTGGATTTAGGTCTGGAGACTGGCTAGGCCACTCCAGAACCTTGATATGCTTCTTACGGAGCCACTTCTTTGTTATCCTGGCTGTGTGCTTCGGGTCGTTGTCATGTTGGAAGACCAAGCCACGACCCATCTTCAATGCTCTGACTGATGGAATTAAAATCTCACAATAAATGGCCCCATTCATCCTCTCCTTAATACAGTGCAGTCGTCCTGTCCCCTTTACAGAAAAGCACCCCCAAAGCATGATGTTACCACACCCATGCTTCACAGTAGGGATGGTGTTCTTGGGATGCAACTAATCCTTATTTTTCTTCCAAACACGACGAGTGAAGTTTTAGACCAAAAAGTTCTACTTTGGTCTCATCTGACCACATAACTTTCTCCCATGCCTCCTCTGGATCATCCAGATGGTCATTGGCAAACTTAAGACAGGCCTGGACATATGATGACTTGAACAGGGGAACCTTCCGTGCAATGCATGATTTGAAACCATGACGGTGTAGTGTTCTACCGACAGTGACCTTTGGAAATGTGGTCCCAGCTCTCTTCATGTCATTGACCAGCTCCTCCCTTGTAGTTCTGGGCTGATTCCTCACCTTTCTTATCATCAGTGATACCACACGAGGTGAGCTCTTGCATGGAGCCCTAGTCCAAGAGAGACTGACAGTCGTCTTTAGCCTCTTCCATTTTCTAACAATTGCTCCAACAGTTGAACTATTTTCACCAAGATGCTTGGCAATTACCCCGTAGCCCTTTCCAGCCTTGTGAAGGTCCACAATTTTGTCTCTGGTGTCTTATGACAGCTCGTTGGTCTTGCCCATGGTAGTAGTTGGCGTCTGACTGACTGTGGGGTGGACAGGGGTCTTTAAAGAGCTCAGACAGGTGCCACTAAGTTAGATTAATGAGTGGAGTAGAGGTGGAATTTTTAAAGGCACAATAACAGGTTTTTGAGAGCCAGAATTCTTTCTGTTTCTCAGGTTTAAATACTTATGTTCAGCAGTGCAAGACAAATAAATTCTTTAAACATCATACAATATGATTTTTTTATTCTGTCTCTCAGAGTGGGAATACACCTACAATGTGAATTTCAGACCCCTCCATGATTTCTAAGTGGGAGAACTTGCAAAATTGCAGTGTTCAAATACTTCTGTTCCTCACTGTATATACGCTCACCTAAAGAATTATTAGGAACACCATACTAATAAGGTGTTGGACCCCCTTTTGCCTTCAGAACTGCCTTAATTCTACGTGGCATTGATTCAACAAGGTGCTGATAGCATTCTTTAGAAATGTTGGCCCATATTGCTAGGATAGCATCTTGCAGTTGATGGAGATTTTAGGGATGCACATCCAGGGCACGAAGCTCCCGTTCCACCACATCCCAAAGATGCTCTATTGGGTTGAGATCTGGTGACTGTGGGGGCCATTTTAGTACAGTGAACTCATTGTCATGTTCAAGAAACCAATTTGAAATGATTTGAGCTTTGTGACATGGTGCATTATCCTGCTGGAAGTAGCCATCAGAGGATAGATACATGTTCTCATTCTGTTTACACCAAATTCGGACTCTACCATTTGAATGTCTCAACAGAAATCGAGACTTATCAGACCAGGCAACATTTTTCCAGTCTTCAACAGCCCAATTTTGGTGAGCTCGTGCAAATTGTAGCCTCTTTTTCCTATTTGTAGAGGAGATGAGTGGTACCCGATGGGGTCTTCTGCTGTTGTAGCCCATTCGCCTTAAGGTTGTGCGTGTTGTGGCTTCACAAATGCTTTGCTGCCTACCTCGGTTGTAACGAGTGGTTATTTCAGTCAACGTTGCTCTTCTATCAGCTTGAATCAGTCGGCCCATTCTCCTCTTTTAACGGTCGCGTACACACACACACAGGGGGGAGGGTAGTGACCACTGCGCTCCACCCTTACCCCTGGCCCTGCCTACTTGCCTCGCGAGTCCTAATGACAGGAGACAACTGGACGGCAATCCCTAACTTGTAATAAGTGCAGGGATGACAGACAGGCAAACAACAGGACGTGAACGGACCGAGTCAATACCAGGAAAGCTACAAAGTACAAATGGAGCAAGCAGAGAATTGTCAGGAGAAGCCGGGGTCATAAATACCAGGAGAGACGTGAAGTACCAAAGGAGTCAGCAAAGGAACGTCAGGAGGAGGCCGGGGTCAGAATACCAGGATAGCAGCAAAGTACACAAGGAGCAGGCAGAGGATCGTCAGGAATTCAGCAGGAGGTAAGTACGCCAGGAAAGACCAAATCACAGGTGGAACCTAAATTAACAGGCAACCTGTGGCCAGCAGGCTGCCTGTATTTATAGTGGGGAGTGAGGGTCATGTGACGTGGCCAGCGTCACATGACCGACAGACCAACCAGTCGAGCACCGAGTGATCTGCTCGGCGCTCAAGGCAGACTAGGAGCAGGGAGCCACCCAGCTAGTAAAGCCGCCCTGGGAATGAGGTCAAACACAGATCCTCATTCCCAAAGCTAAGCAACAGGTCTGCGGGCAATGGGGGACCGAGTGCACCCTCGGAACCCCGTTACAGTACCCCCCTTTTACGAGGGGCCACCGGACCCAAGACTTCAGGCGATGGCTTTTCAGGGTGTTCTAAATGAAATTTTCGAACAAGTCTAGGAGCATGAACCTCCCTGGCAGGTACCCAAGTTCTCTCTTCAGGTCCATACCCCTTCCAGTGAATCAGGTACTGCAAGGAATTACGCACCTTCCTGACATCCACTATTTTAGACACCACATACTCGACAGCATCATTAACAAGAACTGGCGGAGGCGAGGCTTTTGATGGTACTAACGGTTCAAAATATTTTTTAAGTAGAGACTTATGGAACACATTATGAATGTGGAATGACTCGGGCAGCTCAAACCTAAAAGATACCGGGTTAATCACCTCCGTGATCCCATATGGTCCAATAAAACGAGGAGCAAACTTTTTAGAATCTACCTTAAGAGAGAGATTCTTGGAGGACAACCATACCTTATCCCCAACCTGAAAATTTACCCCCCTTGAACGTCTCCTATCGGCCTTGAGTTTCTGAGAACTTTGAGCCTTTTCTAAGTTCGATTGAACCCGGGCCAAACTGTGCACAGTTCAGAGGAGAGCCTATCCGCCTCAGGGTTAGAGGAGGAGACGGATGACCCAGAATGAAAACGGGGATGGAAACCATGGTTACAAAAGAAAGGTGAAACCCCAGCAGAAGAATTGACACGGTAATTCAAAGCAAATTTAGTCTATGGAAGAAATTTCACCCATAATTGCTGGTCATCAGCAACATACGACCTCAAGAATTGTTTGACAGACTGATTAAGGCGTTCAGTCTGCCCATTACTCTCAGGGTGGTAAGCAGAGGAAAAAGACAATTAAATTTTACATCTTTGACAGAAGGCCCTCCATAATTTGGACACAAACTGCACATCCCTGTCAGAAACAATATTTTCCGGGATACCATGCAATCGAACAATTTCTTTCACAAAAATAGACGCCAGGGTTTTGGCATTCGGGAGTTTAAACAGGGGAATGAAATGGACCATCTTGCTAAACCTATCGACCACTACCCAAACTACAGTCTTACCCTCCGCCGGCGGTAGGTCAGTTATAAAGTCCATCGAGATATGGGACCAGGGTCTACTGGGAATGGGTAGGGGTCGTAGGTTACCAGCAGGGCGAGTCCTAGGTGTCTTGGACCTGGCACAAACCTCACAGGCTGACATGTAGGACTTGACATCCCTAGTTAGAGTGGGCCACCAATAAGATCTAGAAACCGTGACACTCACCCAACAGCTGGAGACGAAATTGTACGGGAACAAACAACTTATCTGTTGGGGTGGATACCGGTGCCAGATGTTGTTCAGACCTAATGCGAGCCGAGATATCCTGGGTAAGAGCTGCTAAGAAGATGTTTGCTGGTAGGATGGATTCAGGTGGTACCTCAGTAGGTTGAAAAGCCTGGAAGCTCCGAGATAATGCGTCCGCCTTCACATTTTTACTTCCCGGCCTGAACGTGATGGAAAAATCAAAACGAGTAAAAAACAGAGCCCATCTGGCTTGACGGGGATTCAACCTCTTAGCAGACTCGAGAAACATAAGGTTTTTATGGTCAGTGACAACAGTTACACAATGCCTTGCCCCCTCCAGAAAATGCCTCCACTCCTCAAATGCCCATTTAATGGGCAGCAGCTCCCTATTCCCTATGTCGTAGTTTCTCTCTGTGGGAGGGAATTTCCTGGAGAAGAAGGCACATGGTCTCAGGTTAGTGAGGCTAGCAGGACCTTGTGTAAGGACTGCTCCTGCGCCGTCCTCGGACGCATCCACCTCCACAATAAAAGGTTTCTCCTGATCAGGCTGGATCAGAATGGGAGCGCTACTGAATGCCTTTTTTAATTTTTCAAATGAAGAAATGGCCTCAGTAGACCAATTCTCCAAATCCGCCCCTTTCTTAGTAAGGTCGGTCAACGGTTTAGCAATTACGGAAAAATTCATAATAAATTTACAATAGTAATTGGCGAAACCTAAGAACCGTTGTAAGGCCTTTAAGGATGAAGGTCTTACCCATTCCTTAATTGCTAGTACCTTACCAGGATCCATCTTGAAGGCGTGAGGAGTCAGAACATGCCCTAGAAACAGAATCTCCTGTACACCAAAGACACATTTCTCTTGTTTAGCGGATAGCTAATTCTACCTCAACACCTCTAATACTTGTTTAACATGAGACACATGGGATTCGAAGTCAGGAGAGAATATTAAAATGTCGTCAAGATAAACAATAGCAAATTTACTTAAGAACTCCCTAAGAATGTCATTCACGAAGTTTTGGAACACAGCTGGGGCATTGCTGAGTCCAAAAGGCATCACCTGATATCCAAAGTGTCCTACCGGAGTATTGAACGTCGTCTTCCATTCATCTCCCTCCTTGATTCGGATTAGATTGTATGCCCCTTTCAGGTCAATTTTGGAAAACCAGGTTGCCCCCAGAACCTGGTTAAATAAATCCAGAATCAATGGGAGGGAGTATCTATTCTGGACAGTGATTTTATTTAATCTCCGGTAATCGATACATGGCCTAAGACCACCATCTTTTTTCTTAACGAAGAAAAACCCCGCCCCCATAGGAGAGACAGAAGGTCTAATATGCCCTTTACCAAGGCTCTCCTTAATATAATCTTCCATGGCCTTGCGTTCGGGCATAGAAAGATTATAAATTCGTCCTTTAGGAAACTTGGCCCCCTCTACTAGCTCTATGGTACAAACATAAGGTCTATAGGGGGGTAGAACCTCCGGGGTTGGTGATGAGAATACATCAGAATATTCTTTAACAACAGTGGGTAAAGTATCAGATTTTACTAAGACCCCAGCCTGTACCACGGACAAGCACGAGTCACACTTAGGCCCTCATCTCACCAACTCCCCATTGGACCAATCTATAGTGGGGTTATTTAGTCGGAGCCAAGGCAACCCTAGTACCACCTTAGCCGGTAGGTTCTCAAGGACTAGAAGCGAACATCTCTCTGAGTGGCACACACCCACGGTTAGAGAAATCTCAGAGGTACATAAGCTCACCGTACCACCAATAAGAGGACTAGCATCAATAGCCATGACATGGATAGGAGTTGGTAAGGCAAACATAGGAATACCCAATCTTACAGCATACTCAGAGTCAATAAAGCTAGCCGCTGAGCCAGAATCAATAAACGCCTTACCCGGCCATTTATCTACTCCCAGAGAAATCGTAATGGGTACCGAAAGCTTACATTTAGAAAATTCAGGGTGTACCTGGTCTTTAGGTTGCCTTGCCTTAGGAGACTTGACAGAGAGGACCTTCTTAGGACACTGGTTGATCCAATGGTCAGGATCTCCACAGTAAAAGCATTCTCCACGTCTGCGGCGAAGATTCCCTCGTGTCATGCCAACCTGCATGGGTTCCTCGGTGGAGACCTCAGCATTGTCTCTGGGATAGGCCTCTGGCTGGACCACCATCTGGGAAGGGAACTGTTGTTCCTGTCATCTGTCTCTAACCCGTCGGTCAAGTCAGACAACAAGGGTCATCATCTCCTCTAAGGTCTCTGGAAGTTGATAACTGACTAGAAGATCCTTTCATTTATCAGACAGACCTGACCTGAACTGACTCTTCAGGGCTGGTTCGTTCCATCCTGAGGGGACACACCACCTTCTGAATTGGGTGCAATAATCCTCCGCAGGTAGATTGCCCTGAACCAGTGCCTTTAGAGCCGTCTCGGCTACTAGATCCCTGTCTGGTTCATCATAGAGGGTACCCAGGGCCTGAAAGAACCCCTCCACAGAATATAAACAACTGGCGCCAGCAGGTAAAGAGAACGCCCAGTCCTGGGGATCACCCTGTAATCGGGAAATGATAATGCCCACGCGTTGACTCTCGGGGCCAGAGGACACGGGGCGCAAACGGAAGTAAAGTTTGCAACTCTCCTTAAAAGAGAGAAACTTCTTCCGGTCTCCAGAAAAGGGTTCTGGGAGCTTAATCTGGGGATCAAAATGCGGACTGGAGGCCTGAGGAGTGGAAGAACCTTGCCCTAACTCAAAAGAACTGAGTTTTTCTCCTAACTCCTGCACCCTCTGCGTCAGATTAGAGACATGGTCAGTCAGGGTCACCAGAGGATTCATAATACAGTGGTTATTGGGCCTGTTAATCTGTAACGGTCGCGTACACACACACACACACACACAGGAGGGAGGGAAGTGACCACTGCGCTCCACCCTTACCCCTGGCCCTGCCTACTTGCCTCGCGAGTAGGGATGAGCAAACCCGAACTGTATAGTTCGGGTTCGTACCGAATTTTGGGGTGTCCGTGACACGGACCCGAACCCGAACATTTTCGTAAAAGTCCGGGTTCGGTGTTCGGTGCTTTCTTGGTGCTTTTTGAAAGGCTGCAAAGCAGCCAATCAACAAGCATCATACTACTTGCCCCAAGAGGCCGTCACAGCCATGCCTACTATTGGCATGGCTGTGATTGGCCAGTGCAGCATGTGACGCAGCCTCTATATAAGCTTGGGTCACGTAGCGCTGCACGTCACTCTGCTGTTACAAGTGTAGGGAGAGGATGCAGCTGCGACGTTAGGGCGAGATTAGGCAGTGATTAACTCCTCCAAAAGACTTTATTCAGTGATCGATCTACAGCTGTGGATCATTGAACTGCTGCTATTCAATTGCTCACTGTTTTTAGGCTGCCCAGAGCGTTTTTCATTCACTTTTTTCTGGGGTGATCGGCGGCCATTTTGTGACTTGTGGTGCGCCAGCACAAGCTGCCACCAAGTACATTTAACTATCAATAGTGTGGTTATTTTTTGGCTATATCCTACATCAGGGTCAAGCTGTCATCAAGTGCATTTAACCATCAATAGTGTGGTTATTTTTTGGCCATATACTACTTCAGGGGCAAGCTGAGCCTGTCACCAAGTGCATTTAACCATCAATAGTGTGGTTATTTTTTGGCTATATCCTACATATGGGGCTTGGCTGTGCTTGCTATTTTATTGAGGGGTGAAATACAATTGCCAAAATAGCAGTACCCTAAATCTGGTCTTTCAGCTGTGGCCAGCCAATTGTAATACTGTCTGCTGTCTGGCAAAGGATATATTTTTGTTCAGGGTTGAAATACAATTCCCAATTTTGCAATTCTCTAAATTAGTGGTTTCTGCTGTATCAGGCCTACTTTAAATATATCCCTAAAAGGGTATATAAGATTCAAGGTGCAGATAGGGTTATTCTCAATAACTTCACACACACGCTACTGTGCAATTCCAAGTCTAATTCTGTGTGTAAACGTATACCTGTCACCCAGCGCCTAAAAAATAAGCCTCAAATTTATATTCATCCAAATCTGTCATTATTGCTGTAGCTGGTCAAGTTATTTAGTGTCCGTCAAAGCACAGTTTTCGTTCTGGGTTGAAATACAATTCCCAATTTTGCAATTCTCTAAATTAGTGGTTTCTGCTGTATCAGGCCTACTTTAAATCTATCCCTAAAAGGGTATATTAGATTCAAGGTGCTGATAGGGTTATTCTCAATAACTTCCCACACACGCTACAGTGCAGATCCAAGTCTAATTCTGTGTGTAAACGTATACCTGTCACACAGCGCCTAAAAAATAGGCCTCCAATTTATATTCATCCAAATCTGTCATTAATGCTTTAGCTGGTGGAACAGTACCTGTGCACACCCCTCCACGTACTGACTGATGGTTCGGCCCCATTCAACTTCTGGGTCTCCAAATTGTCCACGTGGCCAGAGCTAGCCTTTTATGCCTTGGAGGTGCTGGCCTGCCTGGCGGCCAGCGTTTTGTCTGAACGTGTATTTAGCACGGCAGGGGGCGTCATTACAGACAAACGCAGCCGCCTGTCTACAGCCAATGTGGACAAGCTGACGTTCATAAAAATGAACCAGGCATGGATCCCACAGGACCTGTCCATCCCTTGTGCAGATTAGACATTAACTACCTCCCCTTAACTATATATTATTGTACTCCAGGGCACTTCCTCATTCAATCCTAATTTTATTTTTATTTTACCATTATATTGCGGGGCAACCCAAAGTTGAATGAACCTCTCCTCTGTCTGGGTGCTGGGGCCTAAAAATATCTGACAGTGGCCTGTTCCAGTGGTGGGTGACATGAAGCCTGATTCTCTGCTATGACATGAAGACTGATTCTCTGCAGACATGAAGCCAGATTCTCTGCTATGGGACCTCTCTCCTCTGCCTGGGTGCCTGGGCCTAAATATGTGACAATGGACTGTTCCAGTGGTGGGTGACTTGAAGCATGATTCTCTGCTATGACATGAAGACTGATTCTCTGCTGACATGAAGCCAGATTCTCTGCTATGGGACCTCTCTCCTCTGTCTGGGTGCCGGGGCCTAAATATATGACAAAGGACTGTTCCAGTGGTGGGTGACGTGAAGCCTGATTCTCTGCTATGACATGCAGACTGATTCTCTGCTGACATGAAGCCTGAATCTCTGTTATGGGACCTCTCTCCTCTGTCTGGGTGCCGGTGCCTAAAAATATCTGACAGTGGCCTGTTCCAGTGGTGGGTGACATGAAGCCTGATTCTCTGCTATGACATGAAGACTGATTCTCTGCTGACATGAAGCCTGAATCTCTGTTATGGGACCTCTCTCCTCTGTCTGGGTGCCGGGGCCTAAAAATATCTGACAGTGGCCTGTTCCAGTGGTGGTGACATGAAGCCTGATTCTCTGCTATAACATGAAGACTGATTCTCTGCTGACATGAAGCCTGAATCTCTGTTATGGGACCTCTCTCCTCTGTCTGGGTGCCGGGGCCTAAAAATATCTGACAGTGGCCTGTTCCAGTGGTGGGTGACATAAAGCCTGATTCTCTGCTATGACATGAAGACTGATTTTCTGCTGACATGAAGCCAGATTCTATGTTATGGGACCTCTCTCCTCTGTCTGGGTGCCTGGGCCTAAATTATATGACAATGGACTGTTCCAATGTTGGGTGACGTGAAGCCTGATTGTCTGCTATGACATGAAGACTGATTCTCTGCTGACATGAAGCCAGATTCTATGTTATGGGACCTCTCTCCTCTGTCTGGGTGCCTGGGCCTAAAAATATCTAAAAGTGGCCTGTTCCAGTGGTGGGTGACATGAAGCCTGATTGTCTGCTATGACATGAAGACTGATTCTCTGCTGACATGAAGCCAGATTCTATGTTATGGGACCTCTCTCCTCTGCCTGGGTGCCGGGGCCTAAATATCTGACAATGGACTGTTCCAGTTTTGGGTGACGTGAAGCCTGATTCTCTGCTATGACATGAAGACTGATTCTCTGCTGACTTGAAGCCTGATTCTCTGCTATGGGACCTCTATCCAATTGATATTGGTTAATTTTTATTTATTTTATTTTTATTTTAATTCATTTCCTTATCCACATTTGTTTGCAGGGGATTTAACTACATTTTGCTGCCTTTTGCAGCCCTCTAGCCCTTTACTGGGCTGTTTTACAGCCTTTTTAGTGGCGAAAAGTTCGTGTCCCCATTGACTTCAATGGGGTTCGGGACGAAGTTCGGGTCGGGTTCGGATCCCGAACCCGAACATTTCCGGGAAGTTCGGCCAAAGTTCTCGAACCCGAACATCCAGGTGTTACTCTACTCGCGAGTCCTAATGACAGGGGACAACTGGACGGCAATCCCTAACTTGTAATAATTGCAGGGATGACAGACAGGCAAACAACAGGACGTGAACGGACCGAGTCAATACCAGGAAAGCTACAAAGTACAAATAGAGCAAGCAGAGAATTGTCAGGAGAAGCCGGGGTCATAAATACCAGGAGAGACGTGAAGTACCAAAGGAGTCAGCAAAGGAACGTCAGGAGGAGGCCGGGGTCAGAATACCAGGAAAGCAGCAAAGTACACAAGGAGCAGGCAGAGGATCGTCAGGAATTCAGCAGGAGGTAAGTACGCCAGGAAAGACCAAATCACAGGTGGAACCTAAATTAACAGGCAACCTGTGGCCAGCAGGCTGCCTGTATTTATAGTGGGGAGTGAGGGTCATGTGACGTGGCCAGCGTCACATGACCGACAGACCAACCAGTCGAGCAACGAGTGATCAGCTCGGCGCTCACGGCAGACTAGGAGCAGGGAGCCACCCAGCTAGTAAAGCCACCCTGGGAATGAGGTCAAACACAGATCCTCATTCCCAAAGCTAAGCAACAGGTCTGCGGGCAATGGTGGACCGAGTGCACCCTTGGAACCCCATTACACCTCTGACCTCTAGCATCCACAAGGCATTTTTGCCCACAGGACTGCCGCATACTGGATGTTTTTCCCTTTTCACACCATTCTTTGTAAACCCTAGAAATGGTTGTGCGTGAAAATCCCAGTAACTGAGCAGATTGCGAAATATTCAGACCGGCCTGTCTGGCACCAACTACCATGCCACGCTCAAAATTGCTTGAATCACCTTTCTTTCCATTCTGACATTCAGTTTGGAGTTCAGGAGATTGTCTTGACCATGAACACCCCCCTAAATGCATTGAAGCAACTGCAATGTGATTGGTTGACTAGATAATTGCATTAATGAGAAATAGAACAGGTGTTCCTAATAATTCTTTAGGTGAGTGTATATACTACAGAGGACAATCGACTACATATATATATATATATATATATATACAGTACAGACCAAAAGTTTGGACACACCTTCTCATTCAACGAGTTTTCTTTATTTTCATGACTATGAAAATTGAAGATTCACACTGTAGGCATCAAAACTATGAATTAACACATGTGAAATTATATACATAACAAACAAGGGTGAAACAACTGAAAATATGTCATATTCTAGGTTCTTCAAAGTAGCCACCTTTTGCTTTGATTACTGCTTTGCACACTCTTGGCATTCTCTTGATGAGCTTCAAGAGGTAGACCCCTGAAATGGTTTTCACTTCACAGGTATGCCCTGTCAGGTTTAATAAGTGGGATTTCTTGCCTTATAAATGGGGTTGGGACCATCAGTTGCGTTGAGGAGAAGTCAGGTGGATACACAGCTGATAGTCCTACTGAATAGACTGTTAGAATTTGTTTTATGGCAAGAAAAAAGCAGCTAAGTAAAGAAAAACGAGTGGCCATCATTACTTTAAGAAATGAAGGTCAGTCAGCCGAAAAATTGGGAAAACTTTGAAAGTAAGGGCTATTTGACCATGAAGGAAAGTGATAGGGTGCTGCGCCAGATGACCTGGCCTCCACAGTCACCGGACCTGAACCCAATCGAGATGGTTTGGGGTGAGCTGGACCTCAGAGTGAAGGCAAAAGGGCCAACAAGTGCTAAGCATCTCTGGGAACTCTTTCAAGACTGTTGGAAGACCATTTCAGGGGACTACCTCTTGAAGCTCATCAAGAGAATGCCAAGAGTGTGCAAAGCAGTAATCAAAGCAAAAGGTGGCTACTTTGAAGAACCTAGAATATGACATATTTTCAGTTGTTTCACACTTGTTTGTTATGTATATAATTCCACATGTGTTAATTCATAGTTTTGATGCCTTCATAGTCATGAAAATAAAGAAAACTCTTTGAATGAGAAGGTGTGTCCAAACTTTTGGTCTGTACTGTGTGTATATATATATATATATATATATATATACCGTTGTGTGTAAAATAATAGCTGTGTGTTTAAAATGGTGAATAAAGCTCAAAATCCTTCTAATAGCTTTTATTTCCATACACACAAATGCATTGGGAACACCACACATTATATTCCAAATCAATACATGAAGAAAAATATATCAAATTTGTGTTGTTCCTCTAAATAAAATGAACAAAAGTGAATATTAGACTGTTAAAAAAAAATAGCAGTGTTTATATTCTTCTTTACAAACTCAAACATTCACTATATAAACTGAAAAATGTTTGAAGATTTTGCTTCCCTTTGAATCACTTCACTAATATTTAGTTGTATAACCGCTGTTTCTGAGAACTGCTGGACATCTGTGTTGCATGGAGTCAACCAACTTCTGGCCCCTGTGAACAGTTATTCCAGACCAGGATGACAGTGACAGCAATCTCAGCTACAGCCAGTAGTAGTGCCGGCAGTCTCAGCCGCAGCCAGCACTCAGTGCCAGCAGTCTCAGCCACTAGTCACTGCCAGCAATCTCAGCCACAGCAAGCAGTCAGAGCTAGTGACGCATATTACAGCCAAATATAAGGCAGTATTACAGTAAGAGAAAATATTACAAAAGTACAAGCCTATATTACTGGCACTATCTACTAACAACATGCCACACAAAAAAACGTCAAGTAGGACAAAAGACACAGACAATGAAATCTGTCAGCTCAGCAAGTACAAACCGGATTCCAAAAAAGTTGGGACACTAAACAAATTGTGAATAAAAACTGAATGCAATGATGTGGAGATGGCAAATGTCAATATTTTATTTGTAATAGAACGTAGATGACAGATCAAACGTTTAATCTGAGTAAATGAATCATTTTAAAGGAAAAATACGTTGATTCCAATTTTCACGGTGTCAACAAATCCCAAAAAAGTTGGGACAAGTAGCAATAAGAGGCTGGAAAAAGTAAATTTGAGCATAACGAAGAGCTGGAAGACCAATTAACACTAATTAGTTCAATTGGCAACATGATTGGGTATAAAAAGAGCTTCTCAGAGTGGCAGTGTCTCTCAGAAGCCAAGATGGGTAGAGGATCACCAATTCCCACAATGTTTGCGCAGAAAGATAGTGGAGCAATATCAGAAAGGTGTTACCCAGCGAAAAATTGCAAAGACTTTGCATCTATCATCATCAACTGTGCATAACATCATCCGAAGATTCAGAGAATCTGGAACAATCTCTGTGCGTAAGGGTCAAGGCGGTAAAACCATACTGGATGCCCGTGATCTCTGGGCCCTTAAACGACACTGCACCACAAACAGGAATGCTACTGTAAAGGAAATCACAGAATGGGCTCAGGAACACTTCCAGAAACCATTGTCAGTGAACACAATCCACCGTGCAATCCGCCGTTGCCAGCTGAAACTCTACAGTGCAAAGAAGAAGCCATTTCTAAGCAACATCCACAAGCTCAGGCGTTTTCACTGGGCCAGGGATCATTTAAAATGGAGTGTGGCAAAATGGAAGACTGTTCTGTGGTCAGACGAGTCACGATTTGAAGTTCTTTTTGGAAATCTGGGACGCCATGTCATCCGGACCAAAGAGGACAAGGACAACCCAAGTTGTTATCAACGCTCAGTTCAGAAGCCTGCATCTCTGATGGTATGGGGTTGCATGAGTGCATGTGGCATGGGCAGCTTGCATGTCTGGAAAGGCACCATCAATGCAGAAAAATATATTCAGGTTCTAGAACAACATCTGCTCCCATCCAGACGTCATCTCTTTCAGGGAAGACCCTGCATTTTTCAACAAGATAATGCCAGACCACATTCTGCATCAATCACAACATCATGGCTGCGTAGGAGAAGGATCCGGGTACTGAAATGGCCAGTCTGCAGTCCAGATCTTTCACCTATAGAGAACATTTGGCGCATCATAAAGAGGAAGGTGCAACAAAGAAGGCCCAAGACGATTGAACAGTTAGTGGCCTGTATTAGACAAGAATGGGAGAGCATTCCTATTTCTAAACTTGAGAAACTGCTCTCCTCGGTCCCCAGACGTCTGTTGAGTGTTGTAAGAAGAAGGGGAGATGCCACACAGTGGTGAAAATGGCCTTGTCCCAACTTTTTTGGGATTTGTTGACACCATGAAATTCTGATTCAACATATTTTTCCCTTAAAATGGTACATTTTCTCAGTTTAAACTTTTGTTCCGTGATTTATGTTCTATTCTGAATAAAATATTAGAAGTTGGCACCTCCACATCATTGCATTCAGTTTTTATTCACGATTTGTATAGTGTGTCAAATTTTTTGGAATCCGGTTTGTAAACATCAAAAAATGAAAGGCTGAAAAACAAAGAAAAAAACTAGCAAATAGATCAATTCAAGAAAAAGAAAATGAGCATCACAAAAACGCTAAAAGAGAAAGACTCAGAAGAGCAAATAGATCTATACAAGAAGTGGAAAATCACCGTAAAAAAATCCTCTAAGAGAAAGACAAAGACGAGCAAATAGATCAATTGAAGAAATGGAAAATGAGTGTCATAAAAATGCCAAAACACACAGAGTTAGGAGAGCAAGTCTTAGTACAGATGGACAAAAAACACTACGTCATCAACAAGCTAAAATAGAAAGGCAGGGTAACAGATCTTCAAACAGACACAACACATGTATAGGCGCGGTAGACGCCGCATTTGTGTGAGGGGAGGCGCCAGCACCACTACAAAAGGTGGGAGCAGGGAGCTCCCGGGTGACGCGGTCTTCAGCTTCAGCTCAGCTGACGTCACTTCCGGGATTCTCCTGCTCCCATTCTTGCTCCGGCGTCGGCGTGGATACGCGATCCCCCGATACTTCCTCCGGTGGGTAAGTATAGGGCGTGCAGCCGAAGCGAGGGGCCGTACATCGGTACACACGGAGGGTAAGTGGGGTGGGGGGGCGGCACGGCGCTGACACCAGCCAGACATGTTCACACTCACCAGCGGCAGCCGGATCACTGGCACGCACGCCCGATCCTTGCGCCGCATCCACCCGCCTCCTCACATGTGTTCTTTCCACAGGTTGTCGCTAGTGGCAGTCCGGCATCCCTCACTATAGCTGCGCTTACTGTGGGGTGTTACAGGTATTGTCTGGGGATGTTAGGGCCGTGGCACGGCAATTCTGGGATTTGATCATAAAGTACATCTTCCTTTGCAGGGCGCCAGTCTCAGTAAAAAAAAAAAAAGGGGGGGAGTATCTGCCTGTGGGGGAGGGGGGGGGGGGAGAGGAAAGAGGAAATATGGGCGAAGGTGACATTATCCTGCTGCATGATAGGTCGTGTAGGGGAAATATTCATAGGGGGCAGTACGGCCCGGGTATCTGCAACAATCAGCTGCGCCCCCCCATCGCTGGGGCGCCAGTCGCGCATCACCATGTATTGTCAGGCTCACGTGTCTGTCGGTCCCCTCTGTGTACCCAAATACGCTTGGCGCACGCGGGGCGCGTGTTGCAGTTGGCTCAAGCACGCATGCTGGGTCAAGTGATGGTAAACGTGGATCAGCGGTCAATGTTTTAAAAACGATCCGTGACGTGTAGCGCTCTGGGGCGAAGGGGGTTGGGCTCCAATGGTCAAATGATCGTGGTTAGGATGGTTACCTTCAAAACTACATCCGTGTGTCTGCATTTACTTTTGTCCTATACGCCATTCACTACTAGAGCAGCGTTCGCTGTTGCATTACATTAATACTCTGCTCACTTCAGATTGCATTCATACGGCTGCTCCATGCCATGCTCCGCATATTCACTCAGAGCTGTGCCCATACTATGTTTTAGGCTCCACTCACATCCAGAGCTGCATTTACCCACTTGTTCTTACATCACGTGGTATACTCCGTTTCCACTTAAAGCCGCATTTCTTTCATTACTTCATAAGGGTTACTCCGTATTCTTACTAGGGCTATCAGCGCACTGCTCTGATACTGCTCTTCCGATAAACATAGCTGCTCTTTTCAGGCTTACGTTTCTTTCCTCGGTGGTTTATTACATTCCTTAGGCCTACCTTTTGCGGTGTGTTCTTCAAATCCTGGTTGGCATTCACTCAGACTGGTCTCCTTTACTTCTGGTTCGCATTCACTCAGATTGATCCCCCGCCCCAGTTAACCAAATAGCTCCCTAGCGGATAGTGGGCCAATAGGAGTAAGTTCCTACTATGTTTTCACAGCTGTTCATTTTTGATTGTCATGACAAGGGTCTTTTCTTAGCGAAATGCATGCCTCTGGCTCTTGGTTTCTCCCATCTGTTCAATTTTGCGGTCGGTTAATGTTTCGTTTATGCAAGTGGTTCGGATCACTAATGTCATGCATTTTCCATTAGGTCTGGTTCACGTTTTAAATTACTTATCATCACGGTAAAGTCATCCAGGTCAGTCTCTTGGCTTCAGGGGGGCACATATATGCGAGTCCCCAAGTCATACTGGAGCTACATAAGTGGTCATAAAAAAATAAAATAAATAAATAATAAAAAAATAAAAAATAAAAAATAAAATATAATTAAACATCCGCCATTAGAATATCTCTCGCATGGCTCCGCCATTAGTCTCTCACACATGACTTCTCCGTTGTAGTGTTACACATATGGCTCCACCATTAGAGTCTCCCACGCATGGCTTCTCCGTTTTCAGGTTACACATATGACTCCGCCATGAGTCTCACGCTTGGCTCCGCCATTAGTCTCTCACGCATGGCTCTCCGGTTAGTTTCACACACATGACTCCGCCAGTAGAGCCTCCCACGCATGGATTCGCCATTAGTTTCTCACCATGGCTTCTTCGGGTTTTTGGTTACATATGACACCGCCATTAGTCTCTCGCACGGCTTCCCCGTTTTAGGTTTACACATATGACTCCGGCATTAGTCTCTCACACATGGCTTAGCCATTAGTCTCTCACGTATGGCTTCTCTATTTTAGGTTTACACACATGACTCCGCCATCAGAGCCTCTCACGCATGGCTTCTCCGTTTAGGTTTACACATATGACTTCGCCACTAGTCTCTCACGAACGGCTTCTCCGTTTCAATGGTACACATATGACTCCGCCATTAGAGTCTCTCACGCATGGCCCCGCCATTCGAGTCTCTCACGTATGGCTTCTCCCCTTTTAGTGTCACATATGACTCCGCCATTAGAGTCTCTCACGTTTGGCTTTCCCCTTTTAGTGGTACATATGACTCTGCCATTAGAGTCTCTCACGCGTGGCTTAGCCATTAGAGTCTCTCACGCATGGCTTCCCCCCCTTTTAGTGTTACATATGACTCCGCCATTAGAGTCTCTCACGCATGGCTTAGCCATTAGAGTCTCTCACGCATGGCTTCGCCCCTTTTAGTGTTACATATGACTCCGCCATTAGAGTCTCTCACGCATGGCTTAGCCATTAGAGTCTCTCACGCATGGCTTCCCCCCTTTAGTGTTACATATGGCTTAGCCTTTAGAGTCTCTCACGCATGGCTTAGCCATTAGAGTCTCTAAAGCATGGCTTCGCCCCTTTTAGTGTTACATATGACTCCGCCATTAGAGTCTCTCACGCATGGCTTAGCCATTAGAGTCTCTCACGCATGGCTTCCCCCCTTTAGTGTTACATATGGCTTAGCCTTTAGAGTCTCTCACGCATGGCTTAGCCATTAGAGTCTCTAAAGCATGGCGTCTCCATTTTAGTGTTACACGTATGACTCTGCCATTAGTCTCTCACGCATGGCTTCTCCGGTTTAGTTTACACATATGACTCCGCCATTAGTCTCGCACGCTTGGCTTCTCCTTTTCAGTGTTACACATGTCTCCGCCATTAGAGTCTCTCACGCATGGCTCCGCCATTAGAGTCTCTCACGTATGGCTTCTCCGTTCAAATTTTACACACAACAACGCCATTCGAGGCCGGCTGCGCAGTCCCACAACAAGTAAGTCCCATGTCTTTTCTGCCTTCAGACCCGCTCGCACGGCTAGGCAATCTGTGGCTCGTAAAACAAATTTCTCGTGGTGGCTCGCACGTGTGACTCGTGCCATCAGAGTCTCACGCACGTTATTGGTTTCCCTGATTTGTTATTTTCTAGGTTGTTGGGTTTCATTGTTTTCTTTATTAGCAGTCATCCCAAGCCTGCCTTTGCGGACATCATCTTCTCCCAGGCATGCTTACTTCAGCTACAAACTCGGGCTGAGGGTGTTGGTGTCCGGCCTAAGTCCTGAGTATCGGTCCATCTTCCAGTAGAAGGTACAGTAATAAGGCGCATCTTACGAAGTCTGTCATGTCTTCTGACACGACTAGTCCTATCACGACTACAGGCGCAGCATACACAGTTCATCACGACCTTAAGCATTTTCTGTCACAACTGCAGGCATCATGTACGTTCTGCCCTCATTACAGGCAACATTAGCTCGTTAATCAAATAGCCATGTATTCCGGTGAATGGTTCCCCAGGCCTGGTGGGTCACACATTTCACTTAAATTTCTACTACAGTAAGACGGCAGACACCATGTTCTGACTCATGGGCCCTTAATAGGAAGTGTGGCCTGGGGAATAAGTAGAGGTAAAGTATTTTGCCACCAGGAACAGTGGGTGCCCGATCAGGGCCCTGGGCGGATTGTTGGAATTCATCTAGGCCCTACCAACAAATTCACCATTATTTGTTTCAGTCTGCAGCTCTCAGGATTCAGACCTTCTCGTAATATGGTCATACGTTAGTCAACATAGGAGTAAATCGTTGCTGGTTACTGGCCACTCTTTCAATTACATCGCATTAACCATCTCCAAGAACGATGTGGCGGTACACATGACAAAGAGGTAAGGTAGATGGTAGTCACTGTGATATATACGGTATATTCCGCACCCCCATCGTGAAAGGTCTTTTTCCGTTCAAAATCGGGTGTCGTAACGGTATGTGTATATTTATTCTAAACAAGGGCTGCTCTTTTTGGCCCCTTAGGGCTGCCATACCGCGACAGTCGTGGCGTGATTCTACTGCTTGCCATGGATGGGGGTAGATAGGTTGGGTTCACCTTTCTGATGGCCTGTCCGACCACAGGTATCAAGCAAATATATTGCTGCTTTTGTGGGAGGGGAGGCGGATTACAGGGCTAATTTCACGCACCTGTGGGCCCAGGCTGGCTGACCGCTAGGCTGATTATACGTACCTGTGGGCCCAGGCTGGCTGATTACTAGGCTATTCATAGGCACCTGTGGGCCCAGGCTGACGATGATTCAGCTGATCTCCCCTACTAGCGCTTGGCTCCGTTCCCCTCAGCATTCAGGTCTTCCTAGAGCACGTCCGGAGCCTCCTCTCCAAGGTAAAGGTAAACCCGCAATCAATCGCGGGGCATTCCTTTAGGACGGGCGCGGCTTCCGCAGCTTCAATATATAGCACCCTGGTGCACGTCGTAGAGAGACTAGGTCGGTGGAGGTCTTCTTGCTATACCGGGTACATTCCCAATCCACGCTCCGAAATGTCTTGCGCTTTTCAGAAGGTAGTACTGTAAGTCCGTAACATGAGTCCTTCGTACCATCCGTGTCTCACGCGTCATTTTTGGCCCCTTTAGGCTTTCCTTACACAAGCAGTTCCGCCACACCCCCACTGCTAAGGTTAGGGCTCATCATCTGCTAGCCGATCCGATCACAAGTATAGGCGCGGTAGACGCCGCATTTGTGTGAGGGGAGGCGCCAGCACCACTACAAAAGGTGGGAGCAGGGAGCTCCCGGGTGACGCGGTCTTCAGCTTCAGCTCACCCTCCCACCCACAGCCCTCAACTCACACATCCTCCTTCCAAGGTGGCCCCCTTTAGGCTTTCCTTACACAAGCAGTTCCGCCACACCCCCACTGCTAAGGTTAGGGCTCATCATCTGCTAGCCGATCCGATCACAACTATTAACAGCCACACAGGAGAGGAGAAATGATATAAGAGAAAGATAAAAACGTAAGAAACATGCTGAAAGAAAAAAAGCTAGGAGAGCAAGTCTTACACCAGAAGACTGACAATTACGATGTTTGCGGCATGCACAATTAGAGAGACTGGCCCGGAGTAAACGAGTGGAAACAAATGAATCTAGGGATACAATAGAGAGAATGGCACTTATAAATGATATAGTTAATATTAATGAGGGTAACGTTATACCCCACACATGTGGAGATTTAAATCAGATATGCAATTTTTGTCAAGCAAAACATTTTGAAGGAGAAAGACCATCTGATCAAAAATTTACACAGTGTTGCTCAAAAGGAAAAGTGAATCTTCAACAAATTTCAAACAAATTCTTTTATACAACACCTCATGACGGGTCAGCATCATTACAGCAAAAATTTCATGCAAAATATAAGGTCAATTAATAGTGCTATAGCATTTGCATCTATAGGAGCTAACATTAGTCAACCTCCTGGCTATGGTCCATACTGTTTTTAAATCCATGGTTCCATTTGTCACAGAGCAGGAACTCTGCATCCTCAACAGGGTGAAAACAGTTTGTCAATTATACATTTTTGATTCCAAAGAATGCAAATTTCTGCCAACTCAGGAATAATTTCAGAACTTATGCAAACATTAAGTACATTTATGGCACAATTCAATCCTTTTGTCGAGGCCTGCAAAATGTTGTACCAAGTAGAAAAAGAATATGAAGAGGATGCAGCAAAAAATGGCAATGTTATTAAGGAAGTGTCCATGACAATAGTACAAGATCGCAAAAATGACCAAAGGCGCTATAACGCACCAAAATATAATGAGGTTGCTTTTATGTTTCAAAATGATGATGGAGAACCACCACTTGAAAGAGATCTTCTTATACACTGCAAACCAAGTGAAGATTATACAAATAAAAAAAACACAAAGAAGAAAAATATATTTGCCGTTAAGCGGTGCAGTTATATGTTCTAAAGCCTTTTTTGTGAGTATTAGTGGGGAAAAACAGGCTTTTTTTGGGTATTTTAATTTTCTTTTTATTTATTTATTTGATCTAACAGTATGTCAGATAGAGAAGTGCCAGGCCCTGCACAAGGGAGTGGCAGAGGCCTAAATGTTTCTGGCGCAGGCACAGGTAGCAGCAGAGTAAGGGGCTGTGTCAGCTAGCGGTCGTGTCTTGACCAGCAACCCAGCGGTTCTTGAATGGTTGACTCGATCTTTGACTTCGTCGCAAGTGACATCAGACACCCCCAGCAAACAGTCGGTGGGTTCGTCAGACACAACCCTTATTTGGCATGGCCCGCGAGCAGGCCCTGTGCCCTCACCTGTCCTCAACCTGCCTCTGTCCTTTTCTGTTCCCTCAGCCAGAGAAGTAATGTATGCTGTGAGCCCGGCTCCACTATACAGTGAGGACAATCTACTAGAAGACAGTCAGCAGCTACTGGCAAGCCAAGATGTGGAGGAGACATCCGCCGCTTCCTCCACCAGGGGGGCAAGTAGTGATGAGGAGAGTGGCGTGGGAGCTGGTGTTGCGAGCGGTAAGGCTCCTGACCCAGAGACTGTTGAGGAGGACATCAGTGACGTGCAGACAGTGCTCGATGATGATGATGTAGCAATTCGCACTTGGGAGCCAGGTGACGAAGGGACTTAATTTTTTTTTCTTTATATAATAATGTAATATTATAAAATCCGGTGTCTCCATGATAAATCTGCAGTGTGTGTGCCCTGTGTGGCTTCTACACACTTTCAAAATAATCCTTCAGCGGGGTGAATAGATTCCAGATGACTTTCCCAGGAGCTTCTGTTGGGAGCAGAGGTTCATTTCTGAGACGTATGTATAGTGCGGGGGGAATTCGAAGACCCTCTCTATCTCCATGCACCAGAGGATGTCCTCCTTTTCATCCATGATGACTGGGAACTCGTGATGTTTTCCCTGACGAAGAGAACAGGGGCTGGTAGTTATGGTTTGAATCTTGATGAACTTCGCGACTCTTCCGGAATCCAAGCAATCTTGCAGCTTTGTCTTCCCATTGTCTGTAGCTACTAGAGGCCTGTTCATGCCAGGCAGGTTCCCCTAGAATTACCAGGCTCGATAAGCAGCCGATACCGCACTTGTATCAATCGTGACAGGTTTCGTCTCCAGGTGGAAATTTATTTTTATTTTTTTATGATTTCTCCAAAACGTGATTAAAATGATAAGAAACAAAACTTCAATTTGCCAATATATTATCCCAATCTTTGAGGGAAATTCCCGGACAATCAATTTGCTAATCCTTTTGTCCCGGAGAATGTGTATTATTAAATTATGTTTTAAGCAACACTTTATAAAGTTGAGAAATTTTAACCTTCTGTCCCATATTCCCTATTAATGAATAGACGAAGCGGGGAGATCGAGAAAATGATTACACAGGGCATGGGGGAGGGGGGTCAAACATATATTCGATATTTCAAACTTCAAACCTGTAACTAGGTCCCAGCCGACACCGAAGATCCAAGGAGGGGGGCAGCAGGAAGCAGTGGAGACTGAAACATCAGAAGGATGGTGACCACCCCGTCTGCGAGCGAGGCAGCAAGCAGACACCGCCAGACAAGGCAGACAAACACAGGGGATCCGCCGAGAGTCCGGTCCAGCAGAACGCAAAGGGACCAGAGGTTGGGGCGTCCCGCGGTTCAGATAGATAGGCTTGTGTCTTGCATAGTGCGGCGCGATAGAACGGTGGCAGGGAGGAGTGACGTAGCAAACCTACGTCATTACGTCTTCACTCCCTCTGAAGAAGGGGCTTCATCATCGGGAGAAGAGGGTGTCATCTTGCCCATAAGGCAGCGGCGGATCCAGAAAGTAGCTAGCGTGGACGGGAGTCAGCAGGATGGCTGGCACCCTCTCCACTCTGTCAGGGGGCTCTACTTGTATAAGCGTTTAATAGAACAGGTTCTGTAGACATCTATGTGGAATCAGATGACGACGGTGTAAAGGTAGTGCACTTTTCCTTGGCGCTAACATCGACCTGTAAGGCTGAGTTCATACTTGACTTATTTGGTCAGTTTTGGCCCCGTGACTGCCCAAATAAGTGAAGTGTGCAGTGATTCTAAGAGCGACGCCTGTCATCTGACTCTCATTATTTTACTACCACTACAGACTCCCTATGTGTGTTACTTCAAGGCACAGTGTTCTACACCACTATAAAGCTCTCTGCAGCCAGGAAATAGAAGTTTATTAATGTGATTCGCCTCAAATAATTTTTTTTTTTTAATTTGTCAAACCGGCCTCATCAAATTTTTGAAAAATGTCCTCATCTCTATTCAGTATACTGTGTGTATATATACATATATATATATAAGAAAGAAAAAGTAACAGCAGCATTCTGTAGGTATGCCAGGTGCAAATCCCACAACGTTTCCTGGACATGGAAGCTTGACAAAGGCTCCATTGAGAGAGCTGAATTGCTGCATTGCTGTTGGTTGTAATAAAATCCACCTTTCACCTGAAGACTGGAGTGCTGCCTTCATTTTTCTGCTATATATATATATATATATATATATTACAAAAGACAGTATACTGTTTATATACTACAGAGGATGGTATAGTGTATATATATATATTACAGAGGACAGTATGTAAGGTTATGCACATGTGAAACGGGCGCCTCCCCCCAGGGCCCTCTCTATATCACGTCCCAGGTGTAGGAATGCAGAGTGGTGTAGTGCGGCCTAATTGTCTCTTTTTGTGTCACGGTGCTCCTACCTGGATACCGCTGGACACCAGGCTTTGACTCCGAAGCAATAAATAGGTGGAATAATTGAGGAATTTTAAGAAATAACTTGAGTCCAGAACTTGAGATCAAGTTCAATGGCAGTTTTACTTTGAATAAACGTTCTCCAAAATGGTTTACAGGCTTTGTCTTGGTTCCAGCAGGCTTTAGCATGAATCTGGCAGGCAAATTCAACTCTGCTATCTCTCTGTTTCTCTCTGACTCTGCTGTACTGACAGGCTGGCTGTATAACTCAGCTTCTTCTGTATGCTGCACTTTTTCTCTGTAGTCTGACTCTAGGTTATGCCAAGGAAATTTCCTCCTGGCTCCTGAGGCATTAAGCTTTGGCCTCCATGGCCAGCAGAGCTTAAAGAGGACCTTTCATGGGTTTGTAGTAAGTGAGATAAATATCTGTACCAGCAGGGTACCCCCCGCTGTGCTGCTGTGAACCGAGAGCAAGACAGGTGGTTTGGCTCCGCAACCAGAAAAGAGTGCGTACGCAGTGGTCAAGTTCAAGAAAATTGTATTTACTATAGATTGATAAAGGCAGGTTAATGGTGAGATAACAGGGGTAAATACAAGCAAAATATTCAGAATTGGGTGCGCACACCCCTTATCCCAGTGGCCTAACTGGACCTCTTACAGTTCATAGATGTGCACGGTGGGGCCCGATGTCATCCTTTTCTTCCAGTGAATGCAAGATCTGCAACAATGAAGTCCTCCTCAGCAGGCTGGGTAACCAGTTGGATATAATGAAGTCCTATTCTTTTCCACATTACGGACAAGGATAGGACTGTTCTATTACGGGCCGGCTGTTCCATTCCGCAAAATGTCAAATGCACACGGCTGGTATCCAGTGTGCATGAGCTATAACACTGACATGGAAAAGGACTTAGGAATTTTAGTGGACAGCAAACTTAAAAAAACAGTGTCAGGCAGCTGCTACCAAGGCCAATAAGATAATGGGTTGCTTCAAAAGGGGCATAGATGGACATGATGATAACATAGTCCTACCACTTTACAAATCACTGGTCAGACCACTATAATGGGGAAAAGTGGCTGTAAGAAAAGCTTGACCAACATATTTGAATCTTTTTAGTCCTTGTCTTTCTTCATAGGTAAGGCCTCTAGTTGCAGCCAACCATAGATCATTCTAACTGTAGCAATATTTGGGGTTACAATGTTTTCAGTGTGGTATAAATGATGTTAACTTTTTTTTTTATAGGGGTCAGTATGATTATGGAGCCACCAAATAAATATATTTTTATGTAATACTAAAAACTAGATGATACCGATCTTGTTTTGTACCATATGAAGCTTATCTTAGGATGTCCTATCACATGGTGTGCCTGGAGGGTCCTTAGAAGTGATAATGACACTATTGCAGTGTCCTATGTTACTCCATGTTGCTGGCCAGTCAGTTGTAGAAAGTTATTTGAATAATCTTTCTTAGTGAGCTGCAAGCCTTCTTGTGCCTGGTGATTCTTATAGGCAAGGTAAGTCTTCTAATGCTGGTAGGAGATCCGATGGCCAAGATCAAATATAGCTAACAGCCACAGACTTCAGGAAACTCATATATAAGGCACTGTCCTTTAATGTGTGCATGTACGTTCCCCTAGCATTCTTTTTTCAGATTGGTGGATTATTTCCTGCATTCCTTGTATTTATCTTATTTTATTACTTTACTAAACATTTTAGCATACTATACAGGTAACATTATTATTCACATTTCTATTTTAATTTATGATATTGTAGACAGTGCAACCTGCCATAAATGTCCTAAAGAAGAGTGGCCTGATGAGAAGAAAGTTAAATGTATTCCTAGAATATACGAGTTTCTATCCTATGAGAAGGACATTCTATCTTTCATATTTTTAGGAATAGTTGTATTTCTTTCTGCTTTGGCATTGATCATATTAAGAATCTTCATTTATTACTGGGACACACCGATTGTTAAAGCCAATAACCGAACTGTGAGCTTCATCCTCCTGGCCTCCATCTTGCTGAACTTCCTCAGTGTCCTCTTATTCCTTGGTCGTCCAGTGGACATAACCTGCTTACTGAGACAAACATCATTTGGCGTCTTCTTCTCTATTGGTGTCTCTTCTGTTCTGGCCAAAACTATCAAAGTTTGCATTGCCTTCAAAGCCACCAAACCGGGAAGTATCTGGGTGAAGTGGATCTCATGCAATGTGTCAGATTATGTGGTCTTGGTGTGTTCTTCTGTACAAGTTCTCATATGTGTTATTTGGTTGTTGATGTCTCCTCCTTATGTAGAGTTTGATCATCACTCTTATCCTGGGAAGATCATCATTCAGTGTAATGAAGGCTCAGTCATCGCCTTCTACTCCATGTTGGGTTATATGGGGTTCCTGGCAGCTGTGAGCTTTGTTCTGGCTTTCATGGTGAGGACATTACCGGACAATTTTAATGAGGCCAAGTACATCACCTTCAGCATGCTGCTGTTCTGCAGTGTCTGGATTACCATGATACCAGCCTATCTGAGCACAAAAGGGAAATACATGGTGGCTTTGGAGATATTTGCCATATTGACCTCCTCTGCTGGCATTCTTGGTTGTATATTTCTTCCAAAAATATATGTTCTCCTTTTAGAACCTAGTTTGAACTCTAGAAAAGCAATTTTGGAGAAAAACAAGATATAATGTATTACATGGTGTATATTAGTATCTGTTTAACTTATTTTCCCGTTTTTTTTGTATTTGTCTTTTTCGTTTTAATAATTACCATAATTAAAAATAAAGTAGATTTTGTCTAGATTCCTTCTTAAATGGTTCCTAAAGCGCTAGCAATAAATTATATTAAGACACCTCTAAAAATGTCACCATTCCTGACCAGTGATGAGCGGCAGGGGCAATATTCGAATTTGCGATATTCTGCGAATATTTGGCGAATATTCTTCATATATTTGAGAATTCAAGAATTTGCGATCTCCAGTAACTATTCTCTTGAATGCGAAAATCATCAATCGGAAAATTTGCGCTAAAAAAATTGCGCAAAAAAAATTGCGATACGAAAATTTGCGATCAACACTACTCCTAAAGTCAAAGATATTGCAGCCTTCTCATTGGCACACAAGCAAGAAGCAGTAAAGGATCATGGGTAGGGATGAGCGAACCCGAACTGTATAGTTCGGGTTCGTACCGAATTTTGGGGTGTTCGTGACATGGACCCAACCCGAAAATTTACGTAAAAGTTCGGGTTCGGGTTCGGTGTTCGGCGCTTTCTTGGCGCTTTTTGTAAGGCTGCAAAGCAGCCAATCAACAAGCATCATACTACTTGCCCCAAGAGGCCATCACAGCCATGCCTACTATTGGCACAGCCATGCCTACTATTGGCATGGCTGTGATTGGCCAAGTGCAGCATGTGACCCAGGCTCTATTTAAGCTGGAGTCACGTAGCGCCGCCCGTCACTCTGCTCTGATTAGTGTAGGGAGAGGATGCTGCTGCTTTGAGGGAGAGATCAAGCAGGGATTAACTCAGCAAAAACACTTAATGAAGTGATCGATCTACAGCTGTGAATCATTCAACTTCTTCTAATTAATTAATCACTGTTTTTAGGCTGCCCAGAGCGTTTTTCTGTCACTTTTTTCTGGGGTGATCGGCGGCCATTCTTTGTCTTGTGGTGCGCCAGCACAAGCTGCCACCAAGTCCATTAATCCATCAATAGTATATTTTTTTTTTTGCTATATCCTACATCAGGGGCTTGGCTGTGCTTATTGTCACCCCTAGAAACTCAGGATAGAATTTTCTATATTTTATTGAGGGGTGAAATTCACTTGCAAAAATAGCAATCCCCTAAATCTGGTGTTCCAGCTGTGGCTAGCCAATTGTAATACTGTCTGCTGTCTGGCAAAGAATATTTTTTTTCTGGGTTGAAATTCAATTGCCAAAATAGCAATACCCTAAATCAGTGGTTTCAGCTGTGATTGGACAAGTTTTATAGTGTCCGTCAAAGGATATATATTTTTTTGGGGTGAAATTCAATTGCCAAAATAGCAATACCCTAAATCTGGTGTTCCAGCTGTGACTGGACAAGTTTCATAGTGTCCGTCAAAGGATATATTTTTTTCTGGGGTGAAATTTAATTGCCAAAATAGCAATACCCTAAATCAGAGGTTTCAGCTGTGGCTGGACAAGTTTAATCGCCTCCGGACCGCCTAACGCAGGATCGCGTTCCGGAGGCGGCAGCGCTGCGCACAGTCACGCATATACGCGTCATCTCGCGAGACGCGAGATTTCGCTCCAAGCCGGCCCGCGCATGCGCATCGCGGGCCGACAAAAGTTAGAGGACAAGTTCGTCACCAGCCTGCCAGCATCGATCATTGGCTGGCAGGCTGGCGATTTTCAAAAAAACGAATCAGAAGCCACATAACACATCATATTAGTAAATATGATGTGTTAAATGGCTTGTCTGCTCCTCTGCTGGTCCTTTTCGTCGGTTGGTTCCAGCAGAGGAGCAGACAGAACTGTGAGTACCCACCAAACACTACCCTTAGCCCCAGATCACCTTCCATCACCCCCATCATCCAAATTAACCCCTTGATCGCCCCATGTCAATCACTTAGTGAAAGACAAAAAGTGATCAGTGTAAACTGACACTTTTTTTTTTCACTGGTATTGGCTGTTAGGTTTTAGGATAGTTTAGGCCCCTTTGTTAGGTAGTTTAGCGATCGGTTAGAGCCCAGCCCACCGCACCGCAGTCACTTATTCGCTGATTAGCGTATCGCTAATCAGCATTTGTACTTTTATAGTATCTGTAAGTGATCAAAGCTGATCACAGTCAGATCTATAATTGTATTAGTGTCACCTTAGCTCACCCTCCACCCAAAACGCAGTGTTTGCCTGATCAGGCCTGATCGGTCGCCCACACGTGCGTTCACCCACGCCCGCCCCGCCGCAGTGACAAAAAATATATTTTTTTTTGATCACTGCACATTCACTTTACATGCACTGCGGCGATAAAAAAATCAGTTTTGATATTTTTTATCAACCGCAGCGGCCTCCGGTACTTCGCTAGCCTCCCCTTTGTAAGACAGGCTTGCTTTTTTTCTTGGGTAGTCTCAGGGAATACCCCTAAATTTAGTAGTCCAAATGTCAAACAGGGGGTATTCTTCTGAAGAGGCCTACAGGATTCTGACCCAGTCGGATGAGGAATGGGAACCCTCATCTGACGAATCTAGCGGGTCAGAATATGAACCTGTAGAAAGCAGTGGCTCTCTGACCCAAAGTTCGGACGAGAAGGTGGAGGTCCCTGATAGAACCAGGCGTACCCGGCCCCGTGTCGCTAGACCACAGGTTGCGCAGGATCCGCTTCAAGAGCAGCAGAGTGGGGCTGGCGCTGTCGGATCACGTGGTGAGGCATACACCAGCAGCGCAGCCCTCCCTGGACCTAGTACCAGCACTGCCGTACAACATGGTGACGTGGCGAGCACCAGAAGGGCAGTTGAAGCTGGTACGGTGGCACGAACAGTAGTTACCCCGTCGCAGCCACCGCACAGACAGGCCCGTAGACCCCCTAGAGTCCCTGAGGTGCTGGCAAATCCTGATTGGCAGTCACCAACTTCATCCGCACCTGTAGTTCCCCCTTTCACCGCCCAGTCTGGAGTTCGGGTTGAGACGGCTCAGATCGGTTCGGCCCTGGGATTTTTTGAGCTGTTCTTGACTGCGGAGCTCTTGGACTTAGTCGTGGCAGAAACAAATCGGTATGCCACACAATTTATATCCGCCAACCCGGGAAGCTTTTATGCCCAGTCTTTCCGGTGGAAACCAGTCCAAGATTCCGAAATTAAAATTTTTCTGGGCCTTCTCCTCAACATGGGTCTAACTAAAAAGCATGAATTGCGGTCATATTGGTCCACGAACCCGATTCATCACATGCCCATGTTCTCTGCTGCTATGTCCAGGGCACGATTTGAGGCCATCCTCCGTTTCCTGCATTTTAGCGACAACACCACCTCCCGTCCCAGAGGCCACCCAGCTTTTGACCGTCTCCACAAAATTCGGCCCCTCATAGACCACTTCAACCAGAAATTTGCAGATTTGTATACCCCAGAGCAAAACATCTGCGTAGACGAGTCCCTAATACATTTTACCGGGCGCCTTGGCTTCAAACAATACATCCCAAGCAAGCGTGCCCGGTATGGGGTCAAATTGTATAAGCTCTGTGAAAGGGCCACAGGCTATACCCACAAATTTTCGGATCTATGAGGGAAAAGATCAGACCCTGGAGCCGGTCGGTTGCCCTGACTACCTGGGGAGCAGTGGGAAGACAGTCTGGGACTTGGTGTCACCCTTATTTGGCAAGGGGTACCATCTTTATGTGGACAATTTCTACACAAGTGCGGCCCTCTTTAGGCATTTGTTTCTAGAACAGATTTGCGCCTGTGGCACCGCGCGAACTAGTCGCGTGGGCTTCCCCCAACGGCTCGTTACCACCCGTCTTGCAAGGGGGGAGAGGGCTGCCTTGTGTAACGAAGAACTGCTCGCGGTGAAATAGAGAGACAAGCGTGACGTTTACATGCTCTCCTCCATTCACGCAGACACGACAATGCTAATTGAGCGAGCAACCCGTGTCATTGAAAAGCCCCTCTCAGTCCACGACTATAATGTGCTCATGGGAGGGGTGGACTTCAATGACCAGATGTTGTCTCCGTATTTAGTTTCCCGACGCACCAGACGCTGGTATAAGAAGGTGTCTGTATATTTAATTCAATTGGCTCTGTACAATAGTTTTGTTTTCTACAGTAAGGCTGGGAGAACAGGATCCTTCCTCAAATTCCAGGAAGAGATCATCGAGAACCTTCTGTATCCAGAAGGTTCCGTGGCCCGATCCACTAGTGTAGTTAGCCGTCTACACGAGCGACATTTCCCCAGTGTCGTTCCTGGTACCTCAACCCAACCGTCACCCCGAAAAAGATGTCGTGTCAGTAGCAGGAGTGGAATAAGGCGTGACACCCGCTATTTCTGTCCTGACTGTCCTGACCACCCTGCCCTATGCTTTGGAGAGTGTTTCCGGAAGTACCACACACAGGTACACTTAGCATAGGGATTGCATCTCACAGGACAGGCACACAGGGCTATTAGGGCCCTTACACTCACAGCTGCTGCAAACCTCTCCTTTCACCTGGGATAAAGTGCATAACGTACTTCGCCACATCTTTGGGCGATTTGCGCTTTGCACATTGTCCCATGGGGAAGGAGAGGTTTGTTCTATAAAGGTGAAAAAAACTAAACAAAAAAAAAATTACCGGTAAGTAAAAAAGTTAACGTTCAGTTAAAAAAGTTAAAAAAAGTTTACATGTTCTGTTCAAAAGTTAATAAATTTATTGCGTTGCGGCCTGGTTTTTTCTTTTTTGTTTTGTTTTTTTTACCTTCCAGGTGGACCAACCGATCGACTAGCTGCAGCACTGATGTGCATTCTGACAGAAGCATTGCGCTGCTGTCAGATTACACGCAAGTCGGTGTATGCGGCGCTGCAAGACGAGATTTCTCCTCTGCAGTAAAAGATACGTTTGCCGAGGCATATGAGCTGAGGAGGTGGCGGTGTTCATATACTTTGGCAAACACTTTATTTATATAAAAAAAAAATCACGGCAATGATTTATTCATTCACATCGATTGATGTGAATGGAGAAATCTGGTTTGCCAGGGCATACGAGCTAAGTGGGTATGGATGTTGGGCGGAGCTCCTATGTCCTGGCAGACGCCTTTCCCCTCCTTTTTCTTTTTTTGGCAGAGATTTTTTCATCCACATTGATCGATGCGAATGAAGAAATCTGTGCCGTTCATTTTTTTCTTTCAGCCCAGAGGCTGAACGGAAAAAAAAAATCTCATTACCCGTATGCTCAATATAAGTAGAATAGCAGAAACTCCTAATGCTGGCCATACATGTAATGATTGTGGAGACCCTCAAATGCCAGGGCAGTACAAACACCCCACAAATAACACCATTTTGGAAAGAAGACACCCCAAGGTATTCGCTGAGGGGCATATTGAGTCCATGAAAGATTGAAATTTTTGTCCCAAGTTAGCGGAAAGGGAGACTTTGTGAGAAAAAAACCAAACAAATCAATTTCCGCTAACTTGTGCCAAATTTTTTTTTTTCTATGAACTCGCCATGCCCCTCATTGAATACCTTGGGGTGTCTTCTTTCCAAAATGGGGTCACATGTGGGGTATTTATACTGCCCTGGCATTTTAGGGGCCCCAAAGCGTGAGAAGAAGTCTGGTATCCAAATGTCTAAAAATGCCCTCTTAAAAGGAATTTGGGCACCTTTGCGCATCTAGGCTGCAAAAAAGTGTCACACATGTGGTATCTCCGTACTCAAGAGAAGTTGGGGAATGTGATTTGGGGTGTCATTTTACATATACCCATGCTGGGTGAGATAAATATCTTGGTCAAATGCCAACTTTGTATAAAAAATGTTGTCTTTTGCCAAGATATTTCTCTCACCCAGCATGGATATATGTAAAATGACACCCCAAAACACATTCCCTAACTTCTCCTGAGTACGGAGATACCACATGTGTGACACTTTTTTGCAGCCTAGGTGGGCAAAGGGGCCCATATTCCAAAGAGCAGCTTTCGGATTTCACCGGTCATTTTTTACACATTTTGATTTCAAACTACTTACCACACATTTGGGCCCCTAGAATGCCAGGGCAGTATAACTTCCCCACAAGTGACCCCATTTTGGAAAGAAGACACCCCAAGGTATTCGCAGATGGGCATAGTGAGTTCATAGAAGTTTTTATTTTTTGTCACAAGTTAGTGGAATATGAGAATTTGTAAGAAAAAAAAAAAAAAGAAAAAAATCATCATTTTCCGCTAACTTATGACAAAAAATAAAAAATTCTAGGAACTCGCCATGCCCCTCACGGAATACCTTGGGGTGTCTTCTTTCCAAAATGGGGTCACTTGTTGGGTAGTTATACTGCCCTGGCATTCTAGGGGCCCAAATGTGTGGTAAGAAGTTTGAAATCAAAATGTGTAAAAAATGACCGGTGAAATCCGAAAGGTGTTATTTGGAATGTGGGCCCCTTTGCCCACCTAGGCTGCAAAAAAGTGTCACACATGTGGTATCTCCATACTCAGGAGAAGTTGGGCAATGTGTTTTGGGGTGTCATTTTACATATACCCATGCTGGGTGAGATAAATATCTTGGCAAAAGACAACTTTTTTTTATACAAAGTTGGCATTTGACCAAGATATTTATCTCACCCAGCATGGGTATATGTAAAATGACACCCCAAAACACATTCCCCAACTTCTCCTGAGTACGGAGATACCACATGTGTGACACTTTTTTGCAGCCTAGGTGGGCAAAGGGGCCCATATTCCAAAGAGCACTTTTCGGATTTCACCGGCCATTTTTTACAGATTTTGATTTCAAACAACTTACCACACATTTGGGCCCCTAGAATGCAAGGGCAGTATAACTACCCCACAAGTGACCCCATTTTGGAAAGAAGACACCCCAAGGTATTCGCTGATGGGCATAGTGAGTTCATGGAAGTTTTTATTTTTTGTCACAAGTTAGTGGAATATGAGACTTTGTAAGAAAAAAATAAAAAAATAAAAATCATAATTTTCCACTAGCTTGTGACAAAAAATAAAAAGTTCTATGAACTCACTATGCCCATCAGCGAATACCTTAGGGTGTCTACTTTTCCGAAATGGGGTCATTTGTGGGGTGTTTGTACTGTCTGGCCATTATAGAACCTCAGGAAACATGACAGGTGCTCAGAAAGTCAGAGCTGCTTCAAAAAGCGGAAATTCACATTTTTGTACCATAGTTTGTAAACGCTATAATTTTTACCCAAACCATTTTTTTTTTACCCAAACATTTTTTTTTATCAAAGACATGTAGAACAATAAATTTAGAGAAAAATTTATATATGGATGTCGTTTTTTTGCAAAATTTTACACCTGAAAGTGAAAAATGTCATTTTTTTGCAAAAAAATCGTTAAATTTCGATTAATAACAAAAAAAGTAAAAATGTCAGCAGCAATGAAATACCACCAAATGAAAGCTCTATTAGTGAGAAGAAAAGGAGGTAAAATTCATTTGGGTGGTAAGTTGCATGACCGAGCAATAAACGGTGAAAGTAGGGTAGGTCAGAAGTGTAAAAAGTGGCCTGGTCATTAAGAGTGTTTAAGCTAAGGGGGCTGAGGTGGTTAATAGTGTCCTTCAAAGGATATATTTTTTTCTGGGTTGAAATTCAATTGCCAAAATAGCAATACCGTAAATCTGGTGTTCCACCTGTGGCTGGACAAGTTTCATAGTGTCCGTGAAAGGATAGCTTTTGTTCTGGGGTGAGATTCAATTGCAGAAATAGCAATACCGGCCAAGTGTAAATCTTTCCGTAAAAGGGTATATTACACTCAGCGTGCATCTCCAAGTGTATTTCTTTCTTAAAAGGGTATATTACACAAAGTGTTAAATTACAATTGCTGAAAGCATAATCCTTTAAATTTGCACGCACTATTGTGCATCTCATAGCGTATTTCTGTCTGTAAAAGGGTATAATACATTGAAGGTGCAAATTCAAGTGCTGATAGGGTCATCCTCAATAACTTCACACGCTACCTTGCATCTAAAAGTGTATTTCTTTCCGTTAAAGGGTATATTACACTAAGTGTTAAAATACAAGTGCTCAAAGCATAATCCCATATATTTTTTCACACGCTACTGTGCATCTCCAAGTGTAATTCTGTCCTTAAAAGGATACCTGTCATCCAGGGCCTAAATACTAGGCCTACAATTGATATTCTCCTACATCTGTGGTTACTGCTGTGCCTGTATTAGTGTAATACGGTACCTAAATAGATAGCCAGATAGTGTTAAGTGCCTGTAAAAAAAGGCCTGAATTTGAATTCAATGCATTGGGCCAAATAATTTTTTTCTTATTGTGGTGAACGGTAACAATGAGGAAAACATCTAGTAAGGGACGCGGACGCGGACATGGTCGTGGTGGTGTTAGTGGACCCTCTGGTGCTGGGAGAGGACGTGGCCGTTCTGCCACAGCCACACGTCCTAGTGAACCAACTACCTCAGGTCCCAGTAGCCGCCAGAATTGACAGCGATATTTGGTGGGGCCCAATGCCGTTCTAAGGATGGTAAGGCCTGAGCAGGTACAGGCATTAGTAGTGGGTTGTAGTGGCTCACTCCTTAGTAGTTACAGGGTGGTGCTGCAAGCTCATATAGAGGGAATCACCCCACCCTCTGTTAAAAAGTAAATGTAACAATGGAAAAATGGGTGAGCACTCATACACTTGGCAACCAAATTGACATATGCAGAAAATATTTATTGTTAAATCCCCATAAAATTCAAGTAATAAAAACAGTGTATTATAGCAATGACATACAAAAACTACAATCGCATAAACTATAGTAGATATAATAGTATAGTCGATATTGTATTGAATGCTAAAATATATGATAATAAAATATTCAATACTAGTCTATAGTCGATAAATTCACTGATATAAATCACACACCAAAAACTGGGACCACTGAGGAAGGGAGAGCGAATCTACCCGAAACGCGTATGGTGAAACAAGTGATGTACCTGTATTGAGAAGCCTCCGATAAAACTGTATGGCCATATAGAGAAAGAAAAAATTTTTACAGTAAAGGAACAACTACTTTTATCGTCGAAAAGCTGTACCGAAGGAAATTGCGGAACAGAGTGTTAACTCCCGCGATCTTTGGAACTCGCGCGAAATTTTAACCAGCTTGTTGGAAGGAGCGATCAAATAAGCCGGCAGACATTTAAAGCTCCACTCAAGCAACAGGGAGACAGCAGACACCAGACGGTAAGCCAAATAGCGATTTAAAGTTTACCTCGACTTTAAAAGGAAATACCATAAGAGACTTTTTATTCCAACATTATCAGGATTCCTGTGGACATTTTATGAATACACTATGTTCCCAGGGGAAATACACCTACAATATTTAAAATGACACAAATTTTACCAATCTGAGATAGATTCACAGAGGAATTACCTCCCCCTTCACAATAACAGCATATACACTCACCTAAAGAATTATTAGGAACACCTGTTCTATTTCTCATTAATGCAATTATCTAGTCAACCAATCACATGGCAGTTGCTTCGATGCATTTAGGGGGGTGCTCGTGGTCAAGACAATCTCCTGAACTCCAAACTGAATGTCAGAATGGGAAAGAAAGGTGATTTAAGCAATTTTGAGCGTGGCATGGTTGTTGGTGCCAGACGGGCCGGTCTTAGTATTTCACAATCTGCTCAGGTACTGGGATTTTCACGCACAACCATTTCTAGGGTTTACAAAGAATGGTGTGAAAAGGGAAAAACATCCAGTATGCGGCAGTCCTGTGGGCGAAAATGCCTTGTGGATGCTAGAGGTCAGAGGAGAATGGGCCGACTGATTCAAGCTGATAGAAGAGCAACGTTGCCTGAAATAACCACTCGTTACAACCGAGGTCTGCAGCAAAGCATTTGTGAAGCCACAACACGCACAACCTTGAGGCGGATGGGCTACAACAGCAGAAGACCCCACCGGGTACCACTCATCTCCACTACAAATAGGAAAAAGAGGCTACAATTTGCACGAGGTCACCAAAATTGGACTGTTGAAGACTGGAAAAATGTTGCCTGGTCTGATGAGTCTCGATTTCTGTTGAGACATTCAAATGGTAGAGTCCGAATTTGGCGTAAACAGAATGAGAACATGTATCCATCATGCCTTGTTACCACTGTGGTGGTGGTGTAATGGTGTGGGGGATGTTTTCTGGGCACACTTTAGGCCCCTTAGTGCCAATTGGGCATCGTTTAAATACCACGGGCTACCTGAGCATTGTTTCTGACCATGTCCATCCCTTCATGACCACCATGTACCCATCCTCTGATGGCTACTTACAGCAGGATAATGCACCATGTCAAAAAGCTTGAATCATTTCAAATTGGTTTCTTGAACATGACAATGAGTTCACTGTACTAAAATGGCCCCCACAGTCACCAAATCTCAACCCAATAGAGCATCTTTGGGATGTGGTGGAACGGGAGCTTCGTGCCCTGGATGTGCATCCCTCAATCTCCATCAACTGCAAGATGCTATCCTATCAATATGGGCCAACATTTCTAAAGAATGCTATCAGCACCTTGTTGAATCAATGCCACGTTGAATTAAGGCAGTTCTGAAGGCAAAAGGGGTCCAACACTGTAATAGTATGGTGTTCCTAATAATTCTTTAGGTGAGTGTATAAGACCTGGACAATACTTGAAGTTTTTGGTGTGTGATTTATATCAGTGAATTTATCGACTATAGACTAGTATCGAATATTTTAGTATCATATATTTTAGCATTCAATACAATATCGACTATACTATTATATCTACTATAGTTTATGTGATTGTAGTTTTTGTATGTTATTGCTATAATACACTGTTTTTATTATTTTTATTACTTGAATTTTATGGGGATTTAACAATAAATATTTTCTGCATATGTCAATTTGGTTGCCAAGTGTATGAGTGCTCGCCCATTTTTCCATTGTTACAGGTACATGCATTAGTCAATTGGGTGGCCGACAGTGGATCCAGCACGTTCACAACATTATCTCCCACCCAGTCTTCTGCAGAAAGCGCACAGATGGCGCATGAAAACCAAGCCCATCAGTCTGTCACATCACCCACATGCATATAGGGGAATCTGTCTGAGCCTCAAGTTATGCAGCAGTCTCTTATGCTGTTTGAAGACTCTGCTGGCAGGGTTTCCCAAGGGCATCCACCTAGCCCTTTCCCAGCGGTGGGAGACATAGAATGCACTGACGCACAACCACTTATGTTTCCTGATGATGAGGACATGAGAATACGACCTCATCAGAGTCAGCACGTCTCTGATGATGACGAAACACAGGTGCCAACTGCTGCGTCTTTCTGCAGTGTACAGACTGAACAGGAGGTCAGGGAGGAAGACTGGGTGGAAGACGATGCAGGGGACGATGAGGTCATAGACCCCACATGGAATGAAGGTCGTGCCACTGACTTTTAGAGTTCAGAGGAAGAGGCAGTGGTGAGACCAAGCCAACAGAGTAGCAAAAGAGGGAGCAGGGGGCAAAAGCATAACACCCGCCGCCAAGAGAGTCCGCCTGCTACTGGCCACCGCCATCTGGGACCAAGCACCCCAAAGGCAGCTTCAAGGAGTTCCCTGGCGTGGCAGTTCTTCAAACAGTGTGCTAATGACAAAACCCGAGTGGTTTGCACGCTGTGCCATCAGAGCCTGAAGCGAGGCATTAACGTTCTGAACCTTAGCACAACCTGCATGACCAGGCACCTGCATGCAAAGCATGAACTGCAGTGGAGTTACACCTTAAAAACAAGGAACTCACTCAGGCTCCCCTGCTACCTCTTCTGCTGCTGCCGCCTCGGCCTCTTCCTCAGCCTCGGGAGGAACGTTGACACCTGCCGCCCAGCAAACAGAGGATGTACCACCAACACCACCACCTCCGTCACCAAGCATCTCCACCATGTCACACGGCAGCGTTCAGCTCTCCATCTCACAAACATTGGAGAGAAAGCGTAAATTCCCACCTAGCAACCCTCAATCCCTGGCCCTGAATGCCAGCATTTCTAAACTACTGGCCTTTGAAATGCTGTCATTCAGGCTGGTGGACACAGACAGCTTCAAACAGCTGATGGCGATGGCTGTCCCACAGTATGTCGTTCCCAGCCGCCACTACTTCTCCAAGAGAGCCGTGCCTTCCCTGCACAACCAAGTATCCGATAAAATCAAGTGTGCACTGCGCAACGCCATCTGTGGCAAGGTCCACCTAACCACAGATACGTGGACCAGTAAGCACGGCCAGGGACGCTATATCTCCCTAACTGCACACTGGGTAAATGTAGTGGCGGCTGGGCCCCAGGCATAGAGTTCTTTGGTGCACGTCCTTCCTCCGCCTCCTCCTCCTACTCGGCTTCCTCCTCCTCTTCTTCCACCTGCTCATCCAGTCAGCCACACACCTTCACCACCAACTTCAGCACAGCCAGGGGTAAACGTCAGCAGGCCATTCTGAAACTCATATGTTTGGGGGACAGGCTCCACACCGCGCAGGAGTTGTGGCGGGGTATAGAACAACAGACCGACGAGTGGTTGCTGCCGGTGAGCCTCAAGCCCGGCCTGGTGGTGTGCGATAATGGGCAAAATCTCGTCGCAGCTCTGGGACTAGCCGGTTTGACGCACATCCCTTGCCTGGCGCATGTGCTGAATTTGGTGGTGCAGAAGTTCATTCACAACTTCCCCGACATGTCAGAGCTGCTGCATAAAGTGTGGGCCGTCTGTGCGCGCTTCCGGCGTTCACATCCTGCCGCTGCTCACCTGTCTGCGCTACAGCGTAACTTCGGCCTTCCCGCTCACCGCCTCATATGCGACGTGCCCACCAGGTGGAACTCCACCTTGCACATGCTGGACAGACTGTGCGAGCAGCAGCAGGCCATAGTGGAGTTTCAGCTGCAGCACGCACGGGTCAGTCGCACTGCGGAACAGCACCACTTCACCACCAATGACTGGGCCTCCATGCGAGACCTGTGTGCTCTGTTGCGCTGTTTTGAGTACTCCACCAACATGGCCAGTGGCGATGACGCCGTTATCAGCGTTACAATACCACTTCTATGTCTCCTTGAGAAAACACTTAGGCCCCTTTCACACAGGCGAGTTTTCCGCGCGGGTGCAATGCGTGAAGTGAACGCATTGCACCCGCACTGAATCAGGACCCATTCATTTCTATGGGGCTGTTCACATGAGCAGTTATTTTCACGCATCACTTGTGCGTTGCGTGAAAATCGCAGAAAGCTGTATTTTGTGCGTTTTTCACGCAACACAGGCCCCATAGAAGTGAATGGGCTGCGTGAAAATCGCAAGCATCAGCAAGCAAGTGCGGATGCGGTGCGATTTTCATGCACGGTTGCTAGGAGACGATTGGGATGGGGACCCGATCATTATTATTTTCCCTTATAACATGGATAAAAGGGAAAATAATATCATTCTGAATACAGAATGCATAGTAAAATAGCGCTGGAGGGGTTAAAAAAAAATTACAAATTATTTTATTCACCTTAATCCACTTGCTCGCGCAGCCCGGCTTCTCTTCTGTCTTCTTCTTAGCTGTGTGCAGGAAAAGAACCTGTTGTGACGTCACTCCGGTCATCACATGATCCATCACTATGGTAAAAGATCATGTGACGGACCATGTGATGACCGGAGTGACGTCACCACAGGTCCTTTTCCTGCACACAGCTAAGATGAAGACAGAAGAGATGCCGGCTGCGCGAGCAAGTGGATTAAAGTGAGTTAAATTTTATTTTTATTTTTTTAACCCCTCCAGCGCTATTTTACTATGCATTCTGTATTCAGAATGCTATTATTTTCCCTTATAACCATGATATAAGGGAAAATAATACAATCTACAGAACACCGATCCCAAGCCCGAACTTCTGTGAAGAAGTTTGGGTTTGGGTACCAAACATGCCGATTTTTCTCACGCGCGTGCAAAACGCATTACAATGTTTTGCACTCGCGCGGAAAAATTGCGCATGTTCCCGCAACAAACCCGGACCTTTTCCCGCAACGCCCGTGTGAAAAAGGCCTTAGGGCGATGATGGAAGAGGAGGTGGCCCAGGAGGAGGAGGAAGAGTGGTCATTTTTAGCACTTTCAGGCCAGTCTCTTAGAAGTGACTCAGAGGGAGGTTTTTTGCAACAGCAGAGGCCAGGTACAAATGTGGCCAGACAGGGCCCACTACTGGAGGACGAGGAGGACGAGGATGAGGAGGAGGAGGATGAGGATGAAGCATGTTCACAGCGGGGTGGCATCCAACGCAGCTCGGGCCCATCACTGGTGCGTGGCTGGGGGGAAACGCAGGACGATGACGATACGCCTCCCACAGAGGACAGCTTGTCCTTACCTCTGGGCAGCCTGGCACACATGAGCGACTACATGCTGCAGTGCCTGCGCAACGACAGCAGAGTTGCCCACATTTTAACGTGTGCGGACTACTGGGTTGCCACCCTGCTGGATCCCCGCTACAAAGACAATGTGCCCACCTCACTTCCAGCACTGGAGCGTGATAGGAAGATGCGCGAGTACAAGCGCACGTTGGTAGACGCGCTACTGAGAGCATTCCCGACTGACGCCGGGGGACAAGTGGAAGCCCAAGGCGAAGGCAGAGGAGGAGCAAGAGGTCACCAACGCAGCTGTGTCACGGCCAGCTCCTCTGAGGGCAGGGTTAGCATGGCAGAGATGTGGAAAAGTTTTGACAACACGCCACAGCTAAGTGCACCACCACCTGATACGGAACGTGTTAGCAAGAGGCAACATTTCACTAACATGGTGGAACAGTACCTGTGCACACCCCTCCACGTACTGACTGATGGTTCGGCCCCATTCAACTTCTGGGTCTCCAAATTGTCCACGTGGCCAGAGCTAGCCTTTTATGCCTTGGAGGTGCTGGCCTGCCCGGCGGCCAGCGTTTTGTCTGAACATGTATTCAGCACGGCAGGGGGCGTCATTACAGACAAACGCAGCCGCCTGTCTACAGCCAATGTGGACAAGCTGACGTTCATAAAAATGAACAAGGCATGGATCCCACAGGACCTGTCCATCCCTTGTGCAGATTAGATATTAACTACCTCCCATTAACAATATATTATTCTACTCCAGGGCACTTCCTCTTTCAAAACTATTTTTAATTTCATTTTACCATTATATTGCGGGGCAACCCAAAGTTGAATGAACCTCTCCTCTGTCTGGGTGCCAGGGGCCTAAATATCGTAAAGTGGCCTGTTCCAATGGTGGGTGACATGAAGCCTGATTCTCTGCTATGCGACCTCTGTCTTGGTGCCGGGGCCTAAATATCTGAAATTGGCCTGTTCCAGTGGTGGGTGACATGAAGCCTAATAATCTGCTATGCGACCACTCTCCTCTGTCTGGGTGCCGGGGCCTAAATAAGTAAAAGTGGCCTTCTCCATCGGTGGGTGACATGAAGCCTGATTCTCTGCTATGTGACCTCTTTCCTCTGTCTGGGTGCTGGGGCCTATATAAGTAAAAGTGGCCTTTTCCATCGGTGGGTGACATGAAGCCTGATTCTCTGCTATGTGACCTCTCTCCTCTGTCTGGGTACCGGGGCATTAATATCTGAAAGTGGCCTGTTCCAGTGGTGGGTGACATGAAGCCTGATTCTTTGCTATGCGACCTCTCTCCTCTGTCTGGGTGCTGGGGCCTAAATAAGTAAAAGTGGCCTTCTCCATTGGTGGGTGACATGAAGCCTGATTCTCTGCTATGGGACCTCTCTCCTCTGTCTGGGTGCTGGGGCCTAAATAATTAAAAATGGCCTTCTCCATCGGTGGGTGACATGAAGCCTGATTCTCTGCTATGCGACCTCTCCCCTTTGTCTGGGTGCTGGGGCCTGAATAAGTAAAAGTGGCCTTCTTCATCGGTGGGTGACATGAAGCCTGATTCTCTGCTATGGGACCTCTCTCCTCTGTCTGGGTGCTGGGGCCTGAATAAGTAAAAGTGGCCTTCTCCATTGGTGGGTGACATGAAGCCTAATTCTCTGCTATGGGACCTCTCTCCTATTGATATTGGTTAATTTTTATTTATTTTATTTTATTTTAATTAATTTCCCTATCCACATTTGTTTGAAGGGGATTTACCTACATTTTGCTGCCTTTTGCAGCCCTCTAGCCCTTTCCTGGGCTATTTTACAGCCTTTTTAGTGCCCAAAAGTTCGGGTCCCCATTGACTTCAATGGGGTTCGGGTTCGGGGTAAAGTTCGGGTCGAGTTCGGATCCCGAACCCGAACATTTTCGGGAAGTTCGGCCGAACTTCTCGAACCCGAACATCCAGGTGTTCGCTCAACTCTAATCATGGGTACTGATGAAAAAAAAGTTTGAATATTTGCGATTACGAAGATATAGCACTATATTCTAGATATTCGCAAATTCTCACAGTGACAATATTCGTGATAAAAATTTGTGATAAGAATATTCGCGATTAACACTATTCCTGACAGATCTGTTTTAGTAACTATTTCTATTATCAATGATTAGAGATGAGCGAAACAAAGTTGATGGTAACGAATCACGTTTTTTCTAAAATGGCTGCTGCCCATGTTAGAACGAGGAACTAAGAACTCTGGGAATGAGGGATCACCCACAATGCCATGCATGCACCCAATCAGCAGCCAGCCAGCCCCTGTGATGTCACAGCCCTATAAAAAGCCTGCCCATGCCCAGTCTCCGCTATTGTACAGTAAGCTTGGTGCAGGGAGAGACGTTACAGGCACCAGGAACAGTGTTTAGGAAAGACTTTATAAAAAAAATAAAACTATTGAGCAGTTCATGGAAAGATTATTCATAGTGTAGGGATAGGAAGGCATTATCCACACTGTAGGGAGAGAGCAGGGACCAATAGGGGAGTGTAAAGCTTGGGTAATAGTAGCTATTCTATTACACCTTGCTGCATTAATTTGACATCTAGACTGAAGTTAGACTACTGCTTTTAGGTTGTTTTAAACAGTAATTGCAATAATTTTAGCATCTGTTATTGGGTTGAAAGTGCAGACTGATAAAACACATTTTGGGGTGTATTTATTTTGAATATTTAAAAGTAGGTCCATTCATCCTTGCTTTTGGGGTGAATGTGCGGTCTGATAGTATTGCTCTTTTCCCCTTATAATTGTCCAAAATGTATCTGAAGCAGGTGGAAGTAGCATCATAAGAAGGGGTCGTGGCAGCAGCAGTCGCAGAGACAGGCCAGAGCTGACAGTGTCATCTAGAGGTCGTGTCTTGACCAGCAACCAAGCGGTCCTTGAATGGTTGACCTGTTCTTCTACTTTGTTGCAAGTGACATCAGACACCCGCAGCCAGGAGTTGGTGGGTTCCTCTGACACGAACCTTAGTTGGCATGGACTGGGAAGAAGCTCTGTGCCCCTACATGTGCTCAACCTGCCTCTTTCATCAAGAAGTATTGCATGTCGTCGGCTCAACTCCACTTTTCAGCAAGGACGAGATTCTAGAGGACAGTCAGCAGCTACTGCCCAGCCAAGATCTGGAGGAGAGATCCACTGCTGCTTCCAGTAGGCAGGTAAGTAGTGATTATTAGAGTCGCGTGGGAGCTGGTTTTGCGAGTGGTCAGGCACGTGGCCCTGAGACTGGTAAAGGTGACATCAGTGATCTGCAGACAGTAGTAGATGATGATGTGGCAGATCGCACGTAGGAGCTAGGTAAAAAGGGGGCTTCATCGTCATCAGGAGAAGAGGGTGGCAGCTTGGGCTTAAGGCAGCAGCTGAGCCAGCAGGCTGGTAGCGTGGCCGTGAGTTAGCAGCATGGCAGCAGTGGGAGGTCGGGAGCCAAACATGCCCGGGTTAAAATGCCCTCTACACAGGAGTCTACTTGTCCGGATAGAAGTATCTGTGCAGGGCTTCACGGAGGCAGCGGTAATAGGCAGTAAGCAAGAAGTGGTGGGGGAAAATGCCATACTCAACGGTATGGCAATTTTTCAGCAAGCCGCCGGAGGACATCAGCATGGCCAGTTGCAGAATCCGTGGACAGGAGGTAAAGCGTGGCCAGGGTGCCAATTTTGTCAGCATGGCTCTATGTCAAAACATGCATTGTCACTAGAAATGAGCGAATTTAAAAAAAAATTGATTTGGCTGGTTTGACGAATTTTTTGAAAAAAATTGCTTCGTTCTGAATTTATCTGCCGTGAATCACGTTAAAAAAACTGGTATTTCCTGGCTGCACAGAACCTTTATAATGGTGTAGAACACTGTGCCTTGCAGTAACAAGCATAGGGAGTCTGCTATGGTAGTGAAATAATACTGTGAGTCAGTATGACATGCAGATGACAGGCCTCGCTCTTAGAATCACTGCACACTTCACTTATTTGGGCAGTCACGGGGCCAAAACTGACCAAATAACTCAAGTATGAACGCAGCCTTACAGGTCATTGTTGGCGCCAAGAAGAAGCGCAGCCCATTTACACCGTCGTCAGATCATTCCACATAGATGTCTATTAAACGCTTATACAAGTAGAGCCCCCCGACAGAGTGGAGAGGTGTCAGCAGTAAGTTTGTGTTTACTTTACTGATTATTCTGATCCGTCAGAACAATAACCCCCCAAAAATAGATCCTGGCTGTGGAGCATCCGCCTTCATTCGGTCAACATTTGGTCAGTAATTCATGAGTATTGCTAATGCCCAAAAAAACTGGAGTGGATCCACAACAGAGATGACACATGAATTGAATATTTGCATGTCTTCTATGTTTTCAACGCACTCCTGCTTTTGGCTACCAAATCATAAGCCAATGGGACCATATAGGCCTTACAGCTGCTACACAGCCAGGATTCGTTTTGCATCTCATTTTTCCATCCTTCTGACAGATTAGAAGCAGGGTCAAATAAATAATGATGTCAGCCAGGCCGAAAGGCAAAATAGTAGCCCAGTCATGAAGTCTAGAGGGTGGGAACAGCATGAGAAGTCCACAGAGTGGCCCTATGACATAGTGATGAGGTGGAAGCAGCATGAGGAGACCACATAGTGGCCTAAAGACACAGTCTGGAGGTGGCGACAGCATCAGTAGGAGGCCACAGAGTGGAACAATGACAGTGTGGAGATGGCAGCACCATCAGGAGACCACAGAGTGGCACAATGACAGTGTAGATGTGGCGGCAGCATCAGGAAACCACAGAGTGGTAAGGTGACATAGTGTGGAGGTTGCAGCAGCATCAGGAGACCACAGAGTGACCCAGTGACAGAGTGGGGAGGCGGCAGCAGTGTCAGGAGACCATAGAGTGGCAAGGCAACATAGTGAGAAGGTGGCAGCAGCATCAGGAGACCACAGAGTTACCCGGTGATATAGTGGGGAGGTGGTTGGCAATACGAGTACCAGCTGAAGATGTTGGGTGGAAAAAGGAGCACTTGGCATCAGATGTGTGGCATCAGGAGGGTGGCAGCATCAGAATAGTAGCTGAGGCAGGTAGCCAGAAGAAACCGGTCTCTTTTGTCAAAATGTTGGTGTGGCACCATGGATGATCTAGTCAGATGCATCAGGCATTGGTGGGTGGAAATCCTGGCTGATCCATGCTGGAATTATCTTGACAAAGGTCGGTCTCTCCACATTTTGGCCCTCGCTGCACTAGACATCCGCTATGATGCCACACTAGTGGCTGGGCAGTACAGCTTTTTCAGGGCAAACTCTGCTACTTGCATCCACAAATCCAGTTTGGCCGCCCAGTAGTTCAGTGGATCTTCAATGTGGGGTGGCAGGGTACTGTCCAAGTATGCCACCACCTGCTGGTTCAGGTCCTGCTCTAGGTCTAGCTGCTGATGCTGGTGAGTGGTCTCTTCACTAGGCGGGTAAAAAAAATGCTCATTAGTGTTGATCGAGCATGCTCGGCCGAACACCAATTCGGCTCGAGCATCTCGATGCACGGCACATGGCGGTATTCGGCCGAATACCGCATGTGCTTGAGCACAATGCTAGAGTTTCCTCCCCGCACGTTTGTTGGCTGCTACGCAGCCAATATACGTGCAGGTAAGCACTGCCCTCACTGTAATGCCGTAGCCATGTTGGTTACTGGCATTACAATTATTGGCTAGCCGGAACGCGTCATTGGCTGTTATATAGTGTTCGGCTCAGTGTTAGTCAGGGAGAGCTGTGCTGAGGAAGGGAAAGATAGTGTAGGGAGAGACAATTTTTTGGGGGAAGTTGAAAAACTTGTCATAGACCAGTGTGGGGATTTACTCTGGTAGACAGGGGTGCGGGTGCAGTATAGAGGCAAATGGAGTCCAGGTAACGAAGCAAAAGAGCATTTATTGTACACTTGCTCAAACAGTCACTTGGTGTTAGTTCACACACAAAATAACACAGAGCTTCACCTGGCTCCTTTACTTGAATGAGTCCTGTCCTGGCCGATCGCACAGCCACATAAAGTATTCCCACAAGATGCTGGGTGCTCTGTACGCCTGTGTCGGGGTCTAGGCCTCAGCTCCACACACTTCAAAACCCACGCAGACTCACTGTGATTTTCCTTCCTGCTCCTCACAGCTGAGGTTGCTGCCAGGGAATTTAAATCCCAGCTCCAAAACCTGGTTCTGGAACGTGGGGAGTAGGCAACCGCCCAACTCTTTACCTACTCCCAATAAAAGCCGGCCTGGATTGGCTTTGCAGCCATACTAATTATTAAAGGTGTCAACAGCCTCTGCTGTTAACACACAAAACCCGGCTCTTACTTCACCGAGACCAGGAACCTCGGTGAAGTGTCCAATACGGTACCCTGCACCTTACCACATACCTCCCCCACTTTGTTCAACCCTGAGGTGGTGGACACCCGAAAAACAGTGTACCCGGGAGAGGGCGTCCGCATTCCTCAGTAATCGGCCAGCTTTGTGCTCAACCACAAATTTGTAATTCTGTAGAGACAGAAACCACCTGGTGACTCGGGCATTCCTTTTTTTGGCCTGGCTCATCCACTTGAGAGGGGAGTGGTCAGTCACCAGGCGTAAGCTTCTGCCCAACAGATAGTAACGGAGAGCCTCGAGTGCCCATTTGATGGTGAGGCACTCCCTTTCCACTATACTATACCAAGTCTCGGCTGGGGTGAGTTTACGGCTGAGTAAGACAACTGGATGCTCCTCCCCATTGACTTCCTGAGACAGTACAGCCCCAAGGCCAACCTCAGAGGCGTCGTCTGAACTATGAACTCTTTCTTGAAATCGGGGGTTACCAAAACCGGGGACCCACACAGGGCTGACTTCAAGGAGGAGAAAGCCTTTTCCGATTGTTCATTCCAGCAGACCGTCCCTGACTTGCGCCCCTTTAATAACCCTGTCAGTGGCGCAGCTATAGTGGCAAAGTGGGGCACAAACCTCATGTAATATCCCACAATTCCCAGGAATGATTTTACCTACCGAGTAGTGACGGGCCGGGGACAATTTATGATTGCCTCAATTTTGTGTACCTGAGGTTTTATAACTCCGCGACCAATTACATATCCCAGATACTTGGCCTCCTCTAACCATACTGTGCATTTTTTCGGATTCGCGGTTAAGCCTACCTTCCTAAGTGAGTCCACTACAGCCTGCACCTTAGGTAAATGACTCTCCCAGTTGGTACTGTGGACAAGGATATCATCCAAGTAGGCCGAGGCGTACTGATGATGTGGTTGCAGCACAATATCCATTAACCTTTGGAAAGTGGCGGGGGCTCCATGCAGACAAAAGGGTAATACCTTATACTGATACAGGCCTTGCGGTGTAACAAAAGCAGTTTTTTCTTTGGCAGACTCCGTTAAGGGTACCTGCTAGTACCCTTTTGTGAGGTCTAGCACAGAAAAATACCGGGCTTGTCCTAGTCTCTCAATCATCTCATCCACACAGGGCATAGGGTACGCGTCAAATTTGGAGACTTCATTTAGTCTGTGGAAGTCGTTACAGAAGCGTAGGGTCCCGTCCGGCTTGGGCACCAAGACTATTGGACTAGCCCACTCGCTCTTCGACTCCTCGATGACATCTAATTGTAACATCAATTGCACCTCTTCCGAAATGGCTTGTCGGCAAGCCTCAGGTACCCGATATGGTCTCAACCGGACCCTGACCCGAGGTCCCGTGACAATGTCATGGCGGATGACAGAAGGTCCGAGAACACATCCGTGTTCCTGCTAACTAACTCCTTGACCTCTTGAGCCTGTTTAGAGGACAGATTGCTAGCAACCTTTATCGTGGCAACAGCTTTCCCCGAGTTAGATCGGGGAACTGGACACTCTAACCCTAAAAACCCCGGCCGAGAACGGCCGTCCGAACTGGTCCCCCTATCTCGCCAGGGCTTTAATAAATTCACATGGTACACCTGCTCCGGCTTCCTCCGTCCGGGCTGGTGTACCTTGTAGGTCACCGTTCCCATTTTCTCAAGTATTTCGTATGGACCCTGCCACCTAGCCAAGAATTTGCTGTCGACTGTCGGGACCAGTACCAGAACCCGGTCGCCAGGGTCAAAGTTCCGCACCCGAGCCTGGCGATTATAAACCTCCCCCTGGACTCGCTCTGTGGCTTCCATATGTTCCCTTACCAGTGGCAGCACTGTCTCCATCCGTTCCTGCATCTGGGTGACATACTCAATCAGGTTCCTATGGGGAGTAAGTTGTTGTTCCCACGCCTCTTTGGTTATGTTCAGCAGACCTCGCGGATACCGACCATACAACAGTTCGAAGGGCGAGAACCCCATCGACGCCTGGGGCACTTCTCGCACCGCAAACATAAGATAGGGCAACAGAGGATCCCAATCCTTCCCATCCTTAGATTCCACCCGTTTTAACATTTTTTTAGGGTCTGGTTGAACCTTTCTACGAGGCCGTCTGTCTGCGGGTGGTACACGGACGTCCGCAACTGTTTTATGCGGAACAATTTACATCGGAACAATTTACATAGCTCCCTCATGACCTTGGACATAAACGGGGTCCCCTGTTCTGTCAACTAGAGTTGAGCGAACAAATGGATGTTAGGGTTCGAGAAGTTCGGCCGAACTTCCCGGAAATGTTCGGGTTCGGGATCCGAACCCGACCCGAACTTCGTCCCGAACCCGAACCCCATTGAAGTCAATGGGGACCCGCACTTTTGGGCACTAAAAAGGCTGTAAAACAGCCCAGGAAAGAGCTAGAGGACTGCAAAAGGCAGCAACATGTAGGTAAATCCCCTGCAAACAAATGTGGATAGGGAAATTAATTAAAATTAAAATTAAAAAAATAAAAATGACCCAATATCAATTGGACAGAGGTCCCATAGCAGAGAATCTGGCTTCACGTCAGCAGAGAATCAGTCTCTTCATGCCATAGCAAAGAATCTGGCTTCATGTCAGCACAGAATCAGTATCTTCATGCCATAGCAGAGAATCTGTCTTCATGTCATAGCAGAGAATCAAGCTTCACGTCACACACCACTGGAACAGGCCACTGTCACACATTTAGGCCCAGGCACCCAGGCAGAGGAGAGAGGTCGCGTAACAGAGAATCTGGCCTTATGTCAGAACAGAATCTGTCTTCATGTCATAGCAGAGAATCAGGCTTCACGTCACCCACCACAGGAACAGGCCACTGTCACACATTTAGGCCCAGGCACCCAGGCAGAGGAGAGAGGTCGCGTAACAGAGAATCTGGCCTTATGTCAGCACAGAATCTGTCTTCATGTCATAGCAGAGAATCAGGCTTCACATCACCCACCACTGGAACAGGCCACTGTCACACATTTAGGCCCCGGCACCCAGACAGAGGAGAGAGGTCCCGTAACAGAGAATCTGGCCTTATGTCAGCGCAGAATCTGTCTTCATGTCATAGCAGAGAATCAAGCTTCACGTCACCCACCACTAAACAGGCCACTGTCACACATTTAGGCCCAGGCACCCAGGCAGAGGAGAGAGGTCGCGTAACAGAGAATCTGGCCTTATGTCAGCACAGAATCTGTCTTCATGTCATAGCAGAGAATCAAGCTTCACGTCACCCACCACTGGAACAGGCCACTGTCACACATTTAGGCCCAGGCACCCAGGCAGAGGAGAGAGGTCCCGTAACAGAGAATCTGGCCTGATGTCAGCACAGAATCTGTCTTCATGTCATAGCAGAGAATCAGGCTTCACGTCACCCACCACTGGAACAGGCCACTGTCACACATTTAGGCCCAGGCACCCAGGCAGAGGAGAGAGGTCGCGTAACAGAGAATCTGGCCTTATGTCAGCACAGAATCTGTCTTCATGTCATAGCAGAGAATCAGGCTTCACGTCACCCACCACTGGAACAGGCCACTGTCACACATTTAGGCCCAGGCACCCAGGCAGAGGAGAGAGTTCCCGTAACAGAGAATCTGGCCTTATGTCAGCACAGAATCTGTCTTCATGTCATAGCAGAGAATAAGGCTTCACGTCACCCACCACTGGAACAGGCCACTGTCACACATTTAGGCCCCGGCACCCAGACAGAGGAGAGCGGTCCCGTAACAGAGAATCTGGCCTTATGTCAGCGCAGAATCTGTCTTCATGTCATAGCAGAGAATAAAGCTTCATGTCACCCACCACTGGAACAGGCCACTGTCACACATTTAGGCCCAGGCACCCAGGCAGAGGAGAGAGGTCGCGTAACAGAGAATCTGGCCTTATGTCAGCACAGAATCTGTCTTCATGTCATAGCAGAGAATCAGGCTTCACATCACCCACCACTGGAACAGGCCACTGTCACACATTTAGGCCCAGGCACCCAGGCAGAGGAGAGAGGTCCCGTAACAGAGAATCTGGCCTGATGTCAGGACAGAATCTGTCTTCATGTCATAGCAGAGAATCAGGCTTCACGTCACCCACCACTGGAACAGGCCACTGTCACACATTTAGGCCCAGGCACCCAGGCAGTGGAGAGAGGTCGCGTAACAGAGAATCTGGCCTTATCTCAGCACAGAATCTGTCTTCATGTTATAGCAGAGAATCAGGCTTCACGTCACCCACCACTGGAACAGGCCACTGTCACACATTTAGGCCCAGGCACCCAGGAAGAGGAGAGAGGTCGCGTAACAGAGAATCTGGTCTTATGTCAGCACAGAATCTGTCTTCATGTCATAGCATAGAATCAGGCTTCACGTCACCCAACACTGGAACAGGCCACTGTCACACATTTAGGCCCCCGCACCCAGACAGAGGAGAGTGGTCCCGTAACAGAGAATCTGGCCTTATGTCAGCGCAGAATCTGTCTTCATGTCATAGCAGAGAATCAAGCTTCACGTCACCCACCACTGGAACAGGCCACTGTCACACATTTAGGCCCCGGCGCCCAGGCAGAGGAGAGAGGTCTGTAGTGTACGAGAGCTGTAATGCCCGTCACTACAGAAGGGTCACTTGGTGTGCTGTCGTTTCCCCTGATTTATGGGGAGGTTGGTATAAGTCATCTTTATAAAATGTAATTTAATGTAATGTTATGTACTTCCCTGTTACTGTAAAATGTGCATGTACAGGCCTGCTAGGGGTGTCATTCCAGCTCTTGGTCACTAGAGGGAGTTAGGGAGCCCTAGGTTATATAAGGCCCAGTCAGGGAAGGGAAGGGGAGTCTGTAGTCTAGTCTAACCAGAGTGAGAACCAAGTTGGAGACTAGACCATGTCTGAGTCAAGTCCAGGCCTGAAGCCTGCAAACTATGAGAGGGTATTGCAGTCCCTGTAACCGGGTTCCAGATCCAAGGAGAAGGTGCCCCTCCTAAGTTCATCTATGCAGAAGCAGGAACACCACAGATAACCAGCCTGAGGAAACTGGGAGAGACAGAGGCAAGCTCAGAAAAGCAAGAGGTACTAAAAGACAACAGAGGAGGTACTTGATAATTATAGAACCAAGGATATACGCCAAAGCTAGGGCATTGGGCCTTGGAGAGGAGTTTCTATGTCCCAGGATCAGTCAGGAATAGAGTGCAAGCCGCCTGTACTACAAGTCCTGTATTTAACACTCTGAAAGTCTCCTTGCTATATATTGCCTGCATCAAATGTACTGCAACCAACTGTCTTCAAAGGAACTGCGCTTCCATCTATGTCCATGTATGATGACTACTAAAGTTTGAGTTCTGTTTTAACATCACGTGGTTCCTCAGTTATTCCTGCTATCAGCAAACGGCGTGCCACCGTTTAATTGGCACTGGCGTCACGAACATTTCTTATCATCACTTGCCCTTGCAGAGAGTCAGCTGTCTCAGGTTAGTGTCACAATTGCACTACAACACCCAGGAACACTATTAACCCTAACTTGAGTACGCTGCAGGTCGCGTAACAGAGAATCTGGCCTTATGTCAGCACAGAATCTGTCTTCATGTCATAGCAGAGAATCAGGCTTCACGTCACCCACCACTGGAACAGGCCACTGTCACACATTTAGGCCCCGGCACCCAGACAGAGGAGAGCGGTCCCGTAACAGAGAATCTGGCCTTATGTCAGCGCAGAATCTGTCTTCATGTCATAGCAGAGAATCAAGCTTCACGTCACCCACTACTGGAACAGGCCACTGTCACACATTTAGGCCCAGGCACCCAGGCAGAGGAGAGAGGTCGCGTAACAGAGAATCTGGCCTTATGTCAGCACAGAATCTGTCTTCATGTCATAGCAGAGAATCAGGCTTCACGTCACCCACCACTGGAACAGGCCACTGTCACACATTTAGGCCCCGGCACCCAGACAGAGGAGAGAGGTCGCGTAACAGAGAATCTGGCTTCATGTCAGCACAGAATCTGTCTTCATGTCATAGCAGAGAATCAGGCTTCACGTCACCCACCACTGGAACAGGCCACTGTCACACATTTAGGCCCCGGCACCCAGAAAGAGGAGAGGTTCATTCAACTTTGGGTTGCCCCGCAATATAATGGTAAAATGAAATTAAAAATAGTTTTGAAAGAGGAAGTGCCCTGGAGTAGAATAATATATTGTTAATGGGAGGTAGTTAATATCTAATCTGCACAAGGGATGGACAGGTCCTGTGGGATCCATGCCTTGTTCATTTTTATGAACGTCAGCTTGTCCACATTGGCTGTAGACAGGCGGCTGCGTTTGTCTGTAATGACGCCCCCTGCCGTGCTGAATACATGTTCAGACAAAACGCTGGCCGCCGGGCAGGCCAGCACCTCCAAGGCATAAAAGGCTAGCTCTGGCCACGTGGACAATTTGGAGACCCAGAAGTTGAATGGGGCCGAACCATCAGTCAGTACGTGGAGGGGTGTGCACAGGTACTGTTCCACCATGTTAGTGAAATGTTGCCTCTTGCTAACACGTTCCGTATCAGGTGGTGGTGCACTTAGCTGTGGCGTGTTGTCAAAACTTTTCCACATCTCTGCCATGCTAACCCTGCCCTCAGAGGAGCTGGGCGTGACACAGCTGCGTTGGCGACCTCTTGCCCCTCCTCTGCCTTCGCCTTGGGCTTCCTCTGGTTCCCCTGTGACATTTGGGAATGCTCTCAGTAGCGCGTCTACCAACGTGCGCTTGTACTCGCGCATCTTCATATCACGCTCCAGTGTAGGAAGTAAGGTGGGCACATTGTCTTTGTACCGGGGATCCAGCAGGGTGGCAACCCAGTAGTCCTCACACGTTAAAATGTGGGCAACTCTGCTATCGTTGCGCAGGCACTGCAGCATGTAGTCGCTCATGTGTGCCAGGCTGCCCAGAGTTAAGGACAAGCTGTCCTCTGTGGGAGGCGTATCGTCATCGTCCTGTGTTTCCCCCCAGCCACGCACCAGTGATGGGCCCGAGCTGCTTTGGGTGCCACCCCGCTGTGAACATGCTTCATCCTCATCCTCCTCCACCTCCTCCTCATCCTCGTCCTCCTCGTCCTCCAGTAGTGGGCCCTGTCTGGCCACATTTGTACCTGGCCTCTGGTGTTGCAAAAAACCTCCCTCTGAGTCACTTCGAAGAGACTGGCCTGAAAGTGCTAAAAATGACCCCTCTTCCTCCTCTTCCTCCTGGGCCACCTCCTCTTCCATCATCGCCCTAAGTGTTTTCTCAAGGAGACATAGAAGTGGTATTGTAACGCTGATAACGGCGTCATCGCCACTGGCCATGTTGGTGGAGTACTCGAAACAGCGCAACAGGGCACACAGGTCTCGCATGGAGGCCCAGTCATTGGTGGTGAAGTGTGTCTGATCCACAGTGCGACTGACCCGTGCGTGCTGCAGCTGAAACTCCACTATGGCCTGCTGCTGCTCGCACAGTCTGTCCAGCATATGCAAGGTGGAGTTCCACCTGGTGGGTACGTCGCATATGAGGCGGTGAGCTGGAAGGCTGAAGTTATGCTGTAGCGCAGACCGGCGAGCAGCGGCAGGGTGTGAACGCCGGAAGCGCGAACATACGGCCCGCACTTTATGCAGCAGCTCTGACATGTCGGGGTAGTTGCGAATGAACTTCTGCACCACCAAATTCAGCACATGCGCCAGGCAAGGGATGTGCGTCAAACCGGCTAGTCCCAGAGCTGCAACGAGATTTCGCCCATTATCGCACACCACCAGGCCGGGCTTGAGGCTCACCGGCAGCAACCACTCGTCGGTCTGTTGTTCTATACCCCGCCACAACTCCTGTGCGGTGTGGGGCCTGTCCCCCAAACATATGAGTTTCAGAATGGCCTGCTGACGTTTACCCCGGGCTGTGCTGAAGTTGGTGGTGAAGGTGTGTGGCTGACTGGATGAGCAGGCAGAAGAAGAGGAGGAGGAAGCTGAGTAGGAGGAGGAGGAGACAGGAGGCAAAGAATGTTGCCCTGCGATCCTTGGCGGCGGAAGGACGTGCGCCAAACAGCTCTCCGCCTGGGGCCCAGCCGCCACTACATTTACCCAGTGTGCAGTTAGGGAGATATAGCGTCCCTGGCCGTGCTTACTGGTCCACGTATCTGTGGTTAGGTGGACCTTGCCACAGATGGCGTTGCGCAGTGCACACTTGATTTTATCGGACTCTTGTTTGTGCAGGGAAGGCACGGCTCTCTTGGTGAAATAGTGGCGGCTGAGAACAACATACTGTGGGACAGCAAGTGACATGAGCTGTTTGAAGCTGTGTGTGTCCACCAGCCTAAATGACAGCATTTCATAGGCCAGTAGTTTAGAAATGCTGGCATTGAGGGCCAGGGATCGAGGGTGGCTAGGTGGGAATTTACGCTTTCTCTCAAATGTTTGTGAGATGGAGAGCTGAACGCTGCCGTGTGACATGGTTGAGATGCTTGGTGACGCAGGTGGTGGTGTTGGTGGTACATCCCATGTTTGCTGGGCGGCAGGTGCCAACGTTCCTCCAGAGGCAGAGGAAGAGGCCGAGGCGGCGGCAGCAGCAGCAGAAGAGGCTGAGGCGGCGGCAGCAGCAGAAGAGGCCGAGGCGGCAGCAGCAGAAGAGGCAGCAGGGGGAGCTTGAGTGACTTCCTTGTTTTTAAGGTGTTTACTCCACTGCAGTTCATGCTTTGCATGCAGGTGCCTGGTCATGCAGGTTGTGCTAAGGTTCAGAACGTTAATGCCTCGCTTCAGGCTCTGATGGCACAGCGTGCAAACCACTCGGGTCTTGTCGTCAGCACATTGCTTGAAGAAGTGCCATGCCAGGGAACTCCTTGAAGCTGCCTTTGGGGTGCTCGGTCCCAGATGGCGGCGGTCAGTAGCAGGCGGAGTCTCTTGGCGGCGGGTGTTCTGATTTTGCCCACTGCTCCCTCTTTTGCTTCGCTGTTGGCTCGGTCTCACCACTGCCTCTTACTCCGAACTCTGAAAGTCAGTGGCACGACCTTCATTCCATGTGGGGTCTAGGACCTCATCGTCCCCTGCATCGTCTTCCACCCAGTCTTGACCCCTGACCTCCTGTTCAGTCTGCACACTGCTGAAAGTCGCAGCAGTTGGCACCTGTGTTTCGTCATCATCAGAGACGTGCTGAGGTGGTATTCCCATGTCCTCATCATCAGGAAACATAAGTGGTTGTGCGTTAGTGCATTCTATCTCTTCCACCCCTGGTGAAGAGCTAGGTGGATGCCCTTGGGAAACCCTGGCAGCAGAGTCTTCAAACAGCATAAGAGACTGCTGCTTAACTTGAGGCTCAGACAGTTTCCCTGATATGCATGGGGGTGATGTGACAGACTGATGGGCTTGGTTTTCATGCGCCATCTGTGCGCTTTCTGCAGAAGACTGGGTGGGAGATAATGTGAACGCGCTGGATCCACTGTCGGCCACCCAATTGACTAATGCATGTACCTGCTCAGGCCTTACCATCCTTAGAACGGCATTGGGCCCCACCAAATATCCCTGTAAATTCTGGCGGCTACTGGGACCTGAGGTAGTTGGTACACTAGTACTTGTGGCTGTGGCAGAACGGCCACGTCCTCTCCCAGCACCAGAGGGTCCACTAACACCACCACGACCATGTCCACGTCCGCGTCCCTTATTAGATGTTTTCCTCATTGTTCCCGTTCACCACAATTTTGAGAATGGCAAATTTGGGAATAGTTTTTCAACCCAGAAAAAAAAAAGGGCTTTTACGGTCACTACAAATAACTTGACCAGCTAAAACAGTACAGATTTGCTTGAATAGAAATGTGAGACCTGTTTTTTTTTTGCACTGTGTGACAGGTATAGGTTTAATCACAGAATCAGACTTCTATCTGCACGGTAGCGTGTGTGTTAGGTTTTTCTGAATGACACTATCAGTACCTTCAATGTAAGGCCTCTTTCACACTTGCGTTGTTGGGATCCGGCATGCACTTCCGTTGCCGGAGGTGCCTGCCGGATCCGGAAAAACGCAAGTGTACTTAAAGCATTTGAAGACGGAACCGTCTTCCAAATGCTTTCAGTGTTACTTTGGCACCCAGGACGCTATTAAAGTCCTGGTTGCCATAGTAGGAGCGGGGAGCGGGGGAGCGGTATACTTACAGTCCGTGCGGCTCCCGGGGCGCTCCAGAATGACGTCAGAGCGCCCCATGCGCATGGATGACGTGATGCATGCGATCACATGATCCATGCACGTGGGGCGCCCTGACGTCACTCTGGAGCGCCCGTGGAGCCGCACGGACGGTAAGTATGCTGCTCCCCCGCTCCCCACTACACTTACCATGGCTGTCAGGACTTTAGCGTCCCGGCAGCCATGGTAACCACTCTGAAAAAGCTAAATGTCGGCTCCGGCAATGCGCCGAAACGACGTTTAGCTTAAGGCCGGATCCGGATTAATGCCTTCCAATGGGCATTAATTCCGGATCCGGCCTTGCGGCAAGTGTTCCGGATTTTTGGCCGGAGCAAAAAGCGCAGCATGTATTTTCTCCGGCCAACAAACGTTCCGTACCGGAATTGAAGACATCCTGATGCATCCTGAACGGATTACTCTCCATTCAGAATGCATTAGGATAATCCTGATCAGGATTCTTCCGGCATAGAGCCCCGACGACGGAACTCTATGCCGGAAGACAATAACGCAGGTGTGAAAGAGCCCTAAGATATCCTTTTTGGGATAGATTTCAAGTAGGCCTCAAATACCAGAAACTAGTTATTTTGAGAATGGCAAATTTGGGAATAGTTTTTCAACCCAGAAAAAAAGTGTGCTTTTACGATTGCTACAAATAACTTGACCAGCTAAAACAGTACAGATTTGCTTGAATAGAAATGTGAGACCTGTTTTTTTTTTGCACTGTGTGACAGGTTAAGGTTTAATCTCAGAATCAGACTTCTATCTGCACGGTAGCGTGTGTCTTAGGTTTTTCTGAATGACACTATCAGCACCTTCAATGTAAGATATCCTTTTTGGGATAGATTTCAAGTAGGCCTCAAATACCAGAAACTAGTTATTTTGAGAATGGCAAATTTGGGAATAGTTTTTCAACCCAGAACAAAAAGTGTGCTTTTACGGTCACTACAAATAACTTGACCAGCTAAAACAGTACAGATTTGGTTGAATAGAAATGTCAGGTCTATTTTTTAGGCGCTGGGTGACAGGCTCAACTTGCCCCTGATGTAGTATATGGCCAAAAAATAACCACACTGTTGATGGTTAAATGCACTTGGGTGACACAGGCTCAGCCTGCAGCTGATGTAGTATATGGCCAAAAAATAATCAGACTGTTGATGGTTAAATGCACTTCGGTGACACAGGCTCAGCCTGCAGCTGATGTAGGATATAGCACAAAATAACCACACTATTGATGGTTAAATACACTTGGTGATAGCTCGTGCTGGCGCACCACAAGTCACAAAATGGCCGCCGATCACCCCAGAAAAAAGTGATATAAAAACGCTCTGGGCAGCCTCAAAAAAGTGAGCAAGTCAATACTAGCACTTCAATGATCCACAGCTGCAGATCGATCACAGAATAAAGTCTTTTGGAGGAGTTAATCTGCCTAATCTCGCCCTAACGTCGCAGCTGCAACCTCTCCCTACGCTTCAATCAGCAGAGTGACGTGCAGCGCAACGTGACCCAAGCTTATATAGAGGCTGGGTCACATGCTGCACTGGCCAATCACAGCCCTGCCAATAGTAGGCAAGGCTGTGATGGCCTCTTGGGGCAAGTAGTATGACGCTTGTTGATTGGCTGCTTTGCAGCCTTTCAAAAAGCGCCAAGAAAGCGCCGAACACCGAACACGGACTTTTACGAAAATGTTCGGGTTCGGGTCCGTGTCACGGACACCCCAAAATTCGGTACGAACCCGAACTATACAGTTCGGGTTCGCTCATCCCTACTGTCAACCCCTCTTTAGGGAGCCCCACTCGGGAGAACATCTCCATTAACTCCCGGGCTATTAACTTAGCCGACGTATGACGAAGTGGCACCACCTCGGGGTACCGTGTGGCATAATCCAAGATTACTAGGATGTGTTGGTGACCCCTAGAAGACTTCGGGGCGGGGCCTATGAGGTCCATGGCGATACGCTCGAACGGTACCTCGATGATCGGGAGGGGTACCAAGGGACTACGGAAATGGGGCTGGGGGCTAGTAATCTGGCAAGTTGGGCAAGACTCACAATACTGTGCCACCTCTTTAAACACACTGGGCCAGTAAAACTGACGTAGAAATCAGTCCTGGGTTTTCTGCTGGCCCAGGTGACCTGCAGGCCCGAGTCAGGGTGGGATCCCGGTGCTGTGCAGTACCAAAATTTTCACCAAAGATGTTGAGGTCTGCCAACTCCGGTCCTGGTGGCAACTCCTCCACGTCTCCCACCATCACATTTAGTGGGGTTGTCTCCTCCTCCTCAGATGTGGATACCCCCACTGCGGGGCCTTCAGCCTCAGGTTGCCAGGGCTCTGGGTCCCCCTCTGAGCAGGGCCACTCTGGTGGGGCTACCCCTGACCTGTGTGTTTCATCACATTTAACCTCTGGCCACAGGGACGGGAACCCGGGGAAGTCTCTCCCTATTACTAGTTCGTGTGGGAGGGTGGTGGCTACGGCCACCTCGTGAGTCCACTTGCCGGCCACCGTGGACAAGGTCACCTGGGCGGTGGGATCATCTTTCAAGTCCCCATGAATACATACCATCCCCCACCTTTCGGCCCGTGTACTCGACGGGTAGCACTAGGGCAGCACTCACCAGGGTCACCAGGTTCCGCGAGTCCAACAGCGCCACCGCCAAAGTATCTCCCACCTTCACTTGGCACAGGTGGCTTATGTCTAAGGTCTCAAGGGCACCGGCTGCACACAGTCTCCTGGCATACAACGACTGCCGATAGCCATAGTTAATGTCCATGAGTTCTTCTTGACGGAGACAGTCAGCTCTTATGTGACCCGGTTCCTGGCACCGCCAGCAGACAATGGGAGCCGGGTCTGCGGGGGGCACGTCCCGAGCAGGCTTTGCTGGAACTGGCCGTCGGCTGGAAGAAGCAGTGGGGTGGCAAAAGGGAGACGGCGGGCCACACCAAACAGGCCCGCAACAGTTTCCCGGAGCACACCCATGCGGAAATCTCCCTTGCCAAGGGAGTCTGGCACTTTTTTGAGGAAAGTGCGGACGACAAAAGAATTGTAATTTGCAACCTGTGCCATACAAACATGAGCAGGGCCGTGAACACTAGCAACCTCACCACCACCAGCATTATCTGCCACATGGCATCCAAGCACCGCAATAGGTGGGCCGAACGCCTGGGTCCACAATCTGTGTCTGCGGGTCACACCACTGCCTCCTCATCCCCTGTGTTACGTGCTGGCCAATTCCCTGTCCAAGACGCAGGCCCGTATGCCTCCCGCCCTGCACCTGGACCTTTGCAAGCACCATCAGCGTCCACATCCACTTGCCTGTCCCAGCATCCAAATGTCATTACCCTAGGCATTTGAACGCAAGCGCAAGTACCCAGCCACCCACCCACAGGCCATAGCACTAAATGCGCACATTTCCAAATTACTGGCCCTGAAAATGTTGCCATTTAGGCTTGTGGACACTGAGGCCTACCGCAGCCTGATGTCGACGTCCATCCCTCGTTACACAGTCCCCAGCCACCACTATTTTTTATGGTGTGCCGTGCCCGCCTTACACCAGCATGTGTCCCTTAACATAACCTGTTCCCTGACCAACGCACTTACTGGGATGGTCCACTTAACCACTGACACATGGACCTGTGCTTTCAGCCAGGGACGCTACATTTCCGTGACGGCACACTGGGTAAACGTTGAGGAGGCCAGGAGCGACTCGTACCTTGGGATGGCACAAGTGCTACCGACGCCAAGGATTGTGGGCCCTAATTCCATTAGGGTTTCCGCCACAACCTACGTTAGTGGCTCCAACCCCCACTTCTCCTCCTCCACCTCCTCCTCCACTTCCACCTCAGAATTATCCTCTTGCAGCACCAGACAGCCATCAGTCGGTAGCTGGAAGCAGTGTAGCACTGCAGTGGGGAAGCATCAACAGGCCGTGCTTAAGCTGATCTGCTTAGGTGACAATTGACAAGCAGCACACCACCGCAGAGCTGTGGCAGGGGATAAGAGACCAGACTGAGCTGTGGCTCTCACCACTCAACCTAGAACCAGGTATGGTTGTGTCTGATAATGGCCGTAACTTGGTGGCGGCTTTGGAGCTCGGGAAGCTCACACACATCCCATGCCTAGCCCACGTCTTCAACTTAGTGGTTCAGCGGTTTCTCAAAACCTACCCCAATTTGCCTGAGCTACTGGTGTAGGTGCGCCGCGTGTGTGCCCATTTATGCAAGTCATTGACAGCTTCCGCCGGTCTGTCAACGCTGCAGCTGCGTTTACAATTGCCAGCTCACCGACTGTTGTGCAACGTGAGCACGCGCTGGAACTCTACGTTCTACATGTTGGCCAGGCTTTGTGAGCAGAAGAGGGCAGTTGTGGGATACCAGCTGCAACATGGTCGTCACCTTTCGAATCAACTCTGCCACTATTCACAAGCGAGGAGTGGGCATTGATGTCAGACCTCTGTGAGGTTTTAAAAAACTTTGATGAATCCACACAGATGGTTAGTGGCGACAACGCTATAATCAGCATAAGCATCCCACTGCTGTGTCTACTCAAACGATCGCTGCTCACAATTAATGAGGGCGCTCTTAATGTGGCAGATGAGGAAATGGGGGAGGACATTACAAAGGGTGATAGCTGGACCACCCACAGTTCGTCTTTTCATCACAAATTGGACCGTGAAGAGGAGGAGGAGGAGGAGCTGGAGACAGTTGCCTCTGCTACAGAGGGTAATACCCATGGAACTTTAATTCCATCTGTTCAGCGTGGATGGGCAGAAGAGGAGGAGGAGGAGGATGAGGAAATGGAGAGTCATCCTGATGTCGACATTGACGTCTTGCCTGTTGGTACTCTGCACACAAGGCTGACTTCATTTTAGGCTGCCTTTTGCGCAACCCTCTCGTTATACGCATATTAGATAACATGGATTACTGGGTGTTTACCCTTCTCGACTCCCGCAACAAAGAGAACTTCTCAGCTCTCATTCCTGTGGTGGAGAGGAAGAGTAAAACGGTGCAATACCAGAAGGTACTTGTTGAGAGATTGCTCCAAAATTTTGCACCTGACAACGCTGCCGGCAGAGTCTGTACTTCCATAGGCAACCGAGGAAGGGAGACAAGGGGAACACACAGCAGTTCCAACAAAGGCAGGGCAACAGTCTCCAAGGCATGGGACACTTTCATGACACCCTGCCAGCAACCTCACCCTGAAGCGCAGCCTAGTGGTACAAGGAGGGAAAAGTTTTGGAAGATGGTGAAGGAATACATAGCAGAACGTGTCAGCGTCCTAAATGATCCCTCAGTGCCTTACAACTACTGGGTGTCCAAGCTTGACACGTGGCATGAACTTGCGCTCTATGCCTTGGAGGTGCTGGCCTGCCCTGCCGCTAGCATTTTGTCTGAGCGTGTATTCAGTGCTGCTGGTGGCATTATAACAGATAAGCGTATTCGCCTGTCAACTGAAAATGCTGACAGGTTGACTCTTATAAAAATGACCAAGACCTGGATTGACCCTGACGTCTCAACTCCACCTTTTTTCTAAAAGGAGAAGGAGAAAAGAAAAAAACTGTTTGTATACCGTCTTTTTATGACACGCGCGGTCCGAACCCTATATATATACTCCATGAAAGTGTGATTGACCCCACAACACTCCTCGGACCTGCAGCGCAACATTTTTGCGGACTAGTGATTAGATATTTTTCTTTTTTACTCCACCAGAGGAGAGTTGGACTGATGATGAACATAGAGGCAATTTCAATGTATGGTTTATATTCTACTCAATCTACTGTAGTGTATTCCCATGAACCTTTTCCACCACAAAAAAAAGTGTATATGGTTGAATCTTGTTTTCTCCTCCTCCTCTTCCAGATTGTATATATTTCCTCCACTCAATTTTTTTTAGAGGGTCAGCTCAACTGCAGGCCCTCAACTCAAATTTTTTTAGAGGGTCAGCTCAACTGCAGGCCCTCAACTCAAATTTTTTTTAGAGGGTCAGCTCAACTGCAGGCCCTCAACTAAATTTTTTTAGAGGGTCAGCTGAACAGCATGCACTCGCATATAATGTTTTAAAGCGTCAGCTCACCTGCAGGCATTCGCATATAATGTTTTAGAGAGTCAGCTGAACAGCATGCAATCGCATATAATGTTTAAGAGCGTCAGCTCACCGGCATGCACTCGCATGTAATGTTTTAGAGCGTCAGGTGAACAACATGCACTTGAAAATAATGTTTTAGAGCGTCATTTGAACAGCATGCACTCGCATATAATGTTTTAGGGCGTCAAATCACCTGCAAGCACTCGCATATGTTTTAGAGCATCAGCTGAACAGCATGCACTCGCATATACTGTTTTAGAGAGTCAGGTGAACAACATGCACTTGAAAATAATGTTTTAGAGCATCAGCTGTACAGCATGCACTCAAATATAATGTTTTAGAGCGTCATTTGAACAGCATGCACTCGCATATACTGTTTTAGAGAGTCAGGCCAGCACTTCTACATGTTATGTTATGTTATGTTACTAAGTCCTTGTATAGCGCTCTAGAGGAACTCAATCCGATCGAAGCGCTTGTGGACGGCTATATTGGTGGGCCCCTACGTCATCCTACACAAATAGCCAGGTCTTAACCAGCTTCCTAAATTCCAGGTAATCTGATGTTGTTCTGATATGTTCTGGGAGGGAGTTCCAGATCTTGGGGGCTAATACTGAGAAACGTCTGTCCCCCCTTGTCTTGAGGCGGGTTCTTGGCACCGACAAAAGGGAGGCTGAGGTGGATCTCAGTTCTCTAGGAGGATGGTAACGTGTTATCTTTTTTTGCAGATAGATGGGGCCTGTTTTGTAGAGAGCTTTGTGTGTTAAGCAGCACAGCTTAAACTGCACTCTCTCTTTCACTGGGAGCCAGTGGAGTTCCCTGCGTGCTTTTGTAACAGAGTCTGTCCAGTCTAGTTTCTTGATGAGCCGGATGGCTCTGTTTTGACAGAGTTGCAAAGCTCTCAGATCTTTCTCTGGTAGCCCCGCATACATTGCATTGCCGTAGTCCAAGTGGGAGTTGACTAGCGCTCCCACCACGACCTGTCTGCATGTGTTGGGGAGAAACGGTAGGGCTTTTTTTAGAAGGAATAGGGCGAAGTTTGCTTTCCGTATTACTTCTTTAATCTGGGGACGGAGGCTCATTTCTTAATCCAAAATTATCCCCAGACTCTTTCCTTGTGTGGCGATGGCAACGTTTTCCCCAAAGATAGACGGGGCGGCAGCCTCAGGTGTTTTATGTAGTGCAATAAGTTCAGTCTTGGTCGGGTTGAGTTTGAGGTGGTTATGTGCTAGCCAGTTCCTGGCCTTATTTAGTCCTTCTTGCGTGAGTTTATAGTCATCAGCGGATTTCGATACTCTCAAAAGGATCTGTGTATCGTCCGCATAAGACTCATAGCTGATGTTATACTCCTTCAGAATGGCGAGCAGAGGTCGGACATAAATGTTAAAGAGTAATGGCGAGAGGGGGGATCCCTGAGGGACTCCCCACTCCACCTTCTCGACTGGGGAAAAGAATAAGCCCAGTTTGACTCTCTGAGTTCTGTTTTTCAGGAAAGAGTCAAACCAGGCAAGTCCGTGGTTATCTACTCCAATGTCAGCTTTTAATCTGTTTAGGAGGATGGAATGGCTGATAGTGTCGAAGGCTGCCGACATGTCTATGAGAACCAGCCAGGTCCCCCCTCCCTCGTCAGCGACCCCTAGGGCTTCATCCCAAAGGCTGACCAGGGCTGATTCCGTGCTGTGTGTTGGCCTGAAGCCCGACTGATGTTCATCTAGAAGTCGATGCTTTTCTACGTGCAGCTGGAGTTGGCTTGCCACTGCTATCTCCATAATTTTAGCTATTAGGTGGATGTTGGTAATCGGTCTGAAGTTGGCCATCATATTTATGTCTGCTCCTGGTTTCTTGAGGAGGGGAGTTATGATTCCTAACTTGAGAGTCTCGGGGACGTTACCACTGAGAAAGGAGTCATTTATAATTGTTAGAATTAACGGGGCAATGGTGGTCGTGCATTCAATAAGAGATTTAGTTTGGATATTGGAGAGGGGATAAGTTGCTTTGGACATGTTTTTCATGCTTTTAGTTAGATCTTCAAGTTTTAATGGGCATAGAGTGAAGGTGTGGGTAGGATTTGTCACGTTGTTCTCTATGGGGGGGACAGTTGCCTGTTGAGCTAGCAGGATGTCGTTTTGGATGTCATCAACTTTTTGTTTAAAAAATTTTGAGATGTCGTTGCAGAGGTCTTGGGATTCGGGGATAGTGGTTTTGAGGCCATCAGGGTTAGCTAGATCGAAAATGATCTGAAAGATCTTTTTAGGCTTTTGAGCAGCGTTTTCGATCTCGCTAGCAAAATGGTCTTGTTTGGCCTTAAAGATTGCTTTATGGTAAATCGTCAGTTGGGTCTTATATTTTAGCTGTGATTCTTCTATCGGATTTTTCCTCCATGCCCTCTCTAGTCTGTTGCATTCTATTTTCACTATTTTTAGTTCTCTCGTATACCACGGTGCTTTTTTCCCTGATTTCTTTACCAGTCTCAAGGGGGCATGTTGGTCCGCCGTTTTTTTGACGATGTCATCAAATTGTAATGTGAGTTTCTCACAGGGCAGTTTGAGATCGATTTTGCTGATGTGTTCTTCTAGGGTAGGTAGGATTTTGTCATATGTCAGGTTGTTGTTATTTCTTCGCCAATTTTTTTTTTCTCCTGTGGTTAACTGCTTCGTATTAATTGGGATGTGGAGTTCGAAGGCTATGAGTCTATGGTCAGTCCAGGGCAATTCTTCTGGATCTTCTACCGTTAAGTTTAGATTTTTTTCAAAAATCGGATCGAGCAGGTGACCCGCTTTATGTGTGGGTTTGTCAACCCTTAAGGTGAGTTGGGCTAAGTCGAGCTGTGTGGTGACTTTTTGGGCTGAGGTATCTTGCTTATCGTTGAACCAAAGGTTGAGGTCCCCTAGAATAAGAAGTCTATGATGTTTTATTGTGAGATCCGTGGCCCATTCTATGAAGTTGTCTGTGAAATGAGTGCGGGGTCCTGGGGGTCTGTAACATAACGCTGTTATTATTGTATATTTATTTTCTAACGTCAGACGTGCTATGAGTGTTTCCCATGATGGGTTTTCCGTAAGAAGGTTAATTTCTGTTATTTTTATTGTGTTTTTATGTACAATCGCTATCCCTCCCCCCTGTTTGTTAGGCCTATTCTTTATGATGATGTTGTAGTCTGGTGGGAGAATTTCCCCGATGTCTACCCTGGACTTTTCTGTAAACCATGATTCCGTAATGAACAGACATTCATAGTTTCTATCTATGCATAGGTCGCGAATTTCATATTTATTCTTAACTGCCGATCTGGCGTTTATTAAGGCACATCTTAGGTCAGTGTGGAGGGATTTTCTTTTCGGGGGCCGTTTATTTTGTTTTGGATATTTTGGGTCTGTGCTATCTATGGTTTGTGGCGAATGGTTAAGAATAGGTGTTTTTAAAATCTTAAGTTTAAAAGCTTTGGTTAAAATAGCACCAGGGATATCTGTGCCCCTGTTTTGTAGTGCCAGCAGTTGTTGTGAATCGTACTTGATTCGCAGATCTGAGGTATGCGACCCAGGGTGACCGCTCTGGTTTCTCTGGTCCCATCTGGCCCGGACGGGCTCAGACGGGCGTGTCCCCTGGACCACCGGACCCTGGTACGTGTACATTTTTTTTTATGTGTGATGCGGCGTAAAGACGCCGAGCGCCGTCCCTCTGTCGGCTCCGCCCCTCCCCTTGGCGTGCCGCAGCGCTAGAGCCGGGCTTGGGGGTGTTCTTAGGCAGATTCCACAAAGTGCAGGTGCGTTCAGAAAAAATTTTAAATTGTAAATTGTGCCAAAAGTGCAAGTGCTTGGTGTGGTGGCCCCCTAGAGGGGTCGCCACTTTAGTAAGTGCGGGTAAGCCTTTTCAGAGTGTGTAGGCAGCGTGAGGGTCCCGAGTCGAATCTGCCGACCGCGGCCTCTCGCACTGTTGTAGTTTTTATGTGTGTCGGCTCTGCCTCTCCCCTTGGAGTTCCACAGCACTGGAGCCGGGCGTGGGGGTGTTCTTGGGCGGATTCCGCAAAGTGCAGGTGCATTCAGAGAAAATTACAAATCGTGTCAAAAGTGCAAGCGCTTGGTGTCAGATCCATCCAATCTGTATACGCATAGAGGCTCCCGCTGTAAGGGGGTATTGTCTGAGCAGATATACTCAATACATCTACTACCTATACAAAAAATGTGAAGTGAAAAAAAAAAAAAACACACAAATTCCCAATGTGCTGATAATAAAGAACAGTCCCAATATCCAAGTGCCAGTATTATAAAAAGGTGAAAAACGGAATCCAGAAAAAAGACATAACTTCTGTGGATCCACTGCCAGCACAGGGGTTATTAAGACCTGCTTCTAAAATGCCAGTCTTAATAAATGACCCCCACTGTTTTTGAATGAAAAAGACCAGAAAAATGCATACTCACACAGGGTCAGTCACGGAGTAGGACCTTCCACATGACTCCTTAGCAAACTTCTATTTTGAGAGCTGTTATAGGAGTCGCCTCACATTAACGAGGCGGAGGATTTCACTGTCTATAGGACTCCATTTCTCTCTGAGAAGTAGTTCTATGGATTCCTGTCATAGGAGAACTACCACTTTCACGTCTCCATCTCCTCGACAGCACTGTTGCTAAGGGATCTCTCAACCAGACATGCAGTAGTAGCCAATCAGGGTCTGCCACATCACTATTGATGTGTCATGGGAGCATTGGCTGCAAGGCTGGCTTGGGTTGTCTGGGGGGGAGCTTAGTTTCTATATAAAGTCTGAGGCTGATAACAAGGCCTAAGCAATATGTGCTGCCAGATGTGTCTTACAGGTGCACATAATGACCATCGAGGTTAGAGTCATGGTGGAAACATGTAGGGTCTGCAGAACAGGGCTTGTTGGTTTGTGTAGACCTCTCCTCTCTCTTGCTGGTAGAATTCAGGGTGAGATAGTAAGGACGGTGTGGATTATAGAAATCAACTGAGAACAGGATGGCGGTAAGGATGGGACAGACTAGTACATCGCCAGCAGCACAGTAATAAGTGCAGCACTGTGCGAACACACTGAGGGACATTTACTAACATGTTTACGACATTGAGACGTAAAAAAGTCACAAATTATAGTGCACGCTATAATTGGCCAATAAGTGGAGACTTTTCGCTTGCCTTGACAATTTTTAAAAATTGCAAGAAAAGTGAGTGGGGCTTGGTGGGAGAGGGCTTGTCCTCCTCAGCTGTCAAATTTATTATCATTTACATCAAAGCATACAGAATCCATGAAGACGTTGTCCTTGGCTGAATGTGAAGCAGTGGCGGTAGTGCTAAAAAAGAATTATTTCTATATTCTGCACGATTCTATGTTCTTAAGACTCTGCAGATTTCTACTTCCTACCTTAATGTGTAAAGTATAGAATTTGAGGCCATGTGGGGGTTACTGCAATCACTTAACTTCTTAGCTTTGGCTTAGGCTACTTTCACACTTGCGTTTTTCTTTTCCGGCATAGAGTTCCGTCACAGGGGTGTCACGACCATGGTCATGGTCGTGACTCCTAAACCGCATGCTGTTGCCTGCGGTCTTGTGTGGTTGTTTCAACCACAGGTGAGGGCCGCTTGTATGTGGCCTCACTTGTGGTTGCCATTGGCAACAGGTTCTTATGATGTTTTGGCAGTATAGCGGCCTGAGCGGTTGCTAGGCAGCTTGCTGTCAAGGGCATGCGGTTGCACCTGTCTTGGTGTGTTTGTATGTGTGCACAAGGTTTTGTATGTGTGATTGTTGTTTGTGCACAAGGTTTATTTATGGGTGCACGTCCCCTTTAAGTGGCTGTCTTCCCTTCCCTGGTGTGAGAAGGGTTAATTCCCTTCCTAGTATGTGAGCACTGGGTGTGTCTGTGTGGGTGTGGCTACTTGGGCCTATATAGCCTCTGCTGAGAGCAGTAGTCAGAGGGGTACTTCAGCCAAGGTCTGCTGGAGTCATCCTCCTACCTAATACATTCTGCCAGTGAGGGCCACCCTTGTGGTCATAGCAAATGTTGTTATGTGATGTTAAGTTTATGTTTATGTGGTGTCTGTTATTAGTGCAGCTATGGTTCTGGCTTCCTGTGTGTTTATGTGTGCTGTGTCCTTTTGTGTCTGTGTGTGGACTTCAGCACTTGTGTCCAGGGATCCAGTCAGTGTGTCTGTGGCAGGTAGGGGTGGAAGGCTTTCACTCTCCTGCCATATCCATAGGCTGTTTATGTTTATATCCCCTTGCAGCCCGGCCAGTTTAGACTCCTGTTTCTCCGCATCCAGGAGGAACAGGTGGTCTACCCAGCTCCTAGCTCAGGGATCGGCGGAGGATGAGTAGGGATCCGAGGTTCCTGAGCATGAGCCCTCCTACCTTTAAGGTCGGCTCATGCAGCTAGGAGTCAGGGTCAGATTAGGGATGCGTTAGGAGGTGACCTGCTCCCTTATTCTGGCCGAGCAGCGACTAACATCTCGTGGCATCGCACGGCTGAGGGTTTTCCCCATCCTCAGCCGTGACAAGGGGCTCTAAACCGGAAAAGAACTGATCAGGCATATCCCCATGCATTCTGAATGGAGAGTAATCCGTTCAGGATGCATCAGGATGTCTTCAGTTCAGTCATTTTGACTGATCAGGCAAAAGAGAAAACCGTAGCATGCTACGGTTTTATCTCCGGCAAAAAAAACTGAAGACTTGCCTGAATGGCAGATCCGGCATTTTTTACCATAGGAATGTATTAGTGGTGGATCCGGCATTCAAAATACCGGAATGCCGGATCAGTCCTTCCGGTCTGCGCATGCGCAGACCTTTAAAAACGTGAAAAAAACTAATACCGGATCTGTTTTGCCTGATGACACCAGAAAAACGGATCTGGTATTGCAATGCATTTTTCTGACTGATCAGGCATTTTTCAGACTGAATAACAGAAGAAAAAGGAGCAAAAAAATTCCAGATGGTAAATAGTAAAAATATAGATTTTTATTATAATGTAACAAGACACAAGTAAAAATGCAATTACATGCATATGATGCCGGAGGACAGGGAACAAAAAAGGAACAGGGAAGGAAAAAACGGCGCCACCCTGGGAGGGACACACTGGTCAAGAGTACGTAAATACAGAGGATCAATAGGGTTGTGTATGGTTTGATAACCTACCCTAGGATCACATACATATACATGATAAATGGTGAGTCACTAAACAACTGCAAGGAACCAAAAGTAATGAGAATAGAGTGGATAAAGCAAGCAGCTACAGTAAATAGCCACAATGAATGCAGACCTGGATATCGGTGAACATCCAGGAAAGAAAAATCAAATAAGTAAACATACCAAAAATGGACCAGGATGGCGCTACCCCAAAGTGCGTTTCGGCGTGCCTTCGTCAGGGGGTAACGCCATCACTGTGAATCAAATGTTTTAAAGTCTCTCTGAGCCAATCAGGAGCCAGTACTTACTTGTCCCCAGGTGTGTATGCTGACCGGCGCGCAGACGCTCCAGCGCAAACACGTCCGGCTACCCCGCAGCCGGCGTCCCGTCAGGCCACGCCCACCCCACGTGACAAGTCACATGATCGGGCGGAAATGACGCAACGTAAGGACGCACAGGCACGGGGCGCCGGAGGCGGCGCCAGACGCCGATCGCACGCATCACAACGGGGGAGGAGCAGTAAACATCCACCTATCTAATTATGAAATCAGACCATCTCCATCAGATAAAGAGGTAAAATAGCAAAGAAGAAAGGGGACAAAGAAAAAGGAAAACAAAACAAAAACAAAAAACAGGTGTGACCGCACATATAAATATATACAGTAAATGAATACCCATTCTCATGCAGTATATCAGAAAGGGAACGAACCATGAGATACATATGTGTAATATACACAATATGGTGCAATTTAGTAAATATGACAGTATATCCAATACTTGATAGGCACGTATATATAATAATACAGAATACAAAAATGATGATAATAATACAATTATACAAGGAAAAAAGTGCAAAAATGCAATTACGCAAAAATACAACAATACATGATTATTCATAAATACACAAATACATAAACAGAAATAACAACACGATTGATGATTCTCATATCCATCATGATTGTGATGGTCAATGAATACATGATTGAATAAATACATAAATGCATACGGTAACAACGGACAAAGTAATGATGAAAAATAATAAGAATAATAATTAATAATGGGAAAAATTATACTGATATAATAAAAATAATATGGATGAACGTGATGGGAATAAAAACACGTAAAAATAAGAAGGCGTAAAAATGAAAAAGGTGAAAGTGCATGTGTAAAAATATGCATATATGTACATAGACATATAGATCACATAAATACATGCATATTAAGTAAAGTGAATATATATATACATGTGTTGCGATAACATAAAATACCATGTATCGTAGGAAATCTATAACAATCAGAGATTTGTATAGAAGAAAGCAACACAACAGAAGTTGCAAAAGATATTGCTAGTTGCGAATAAAGTGCAGAAGTGCAAAATACAATGGAAAGTGCTGGTGAAAAAACAAGGCCGGTAGAATAACAACCGGAAAGTAAGTTATATATGTAGCCCTTCTGAATACAGAGGGGCAAAGGAAAAAAGAGAGGAAAAAAGGGGGGGGGGGGGGGAGGGGGAAAAAAGGGGATGGAGAGGAACGGACGGAAGGGGAGGGGGGGAGAGGGGGCGAAGAGGAGGAGGGGGGGGGAAAGGGGGGAAAAAAGGGGGGGAGGGGGGGAGAAGGAAGAAAAGAGGGGAAGCAGGGAAAGGAGAAGCCCGCATGGATGTAACCAAGAACACATGAAAGTACATCGACATGAATGCAAATATGCAATATATACATCCAAACATGTTAAAAAATTCAGGCATAAGAAAAAGAATCAAATTACAAAAGTCAAACACAATAGTAAATCAAATAGAGATTGGTGGATGAGGCATTCTGTAAAAAACTGATGAAGTGCTAAAAAGAGAGACAAAATGAAAGAAAATTTAATGAATAAATTGCATCAGTATAAAATACACACATACTGTTAAAAGAAATGATGGAATCCACAGTTGTGGACCCAGCGGTTACAAAAAAGCAGAAAAACCCAAATTTTCATTCAGGCCCCTGGGACGTAAGGTCCCCCGGGTCCAAATCCAGCGGCTCTCCCGTTGGGCTAGCCTCTTGGATATATTGCCAGCACGCAAATCTACCCGGACACAGTCAATTCCCCTCACTTTAAGAAACCTAGGATTGCATGAGTGGAATGCTTTGAAGTGCCTAGCAAGGGGTTTGGAAGCCTCAACCTCCTTTAGGTCTTGCACTTTCAGAATGTCCCTCACATGCTCCCGCACGCGGACCCTCAGCTCCCGTGTTGTCAAACCCACATAAATCATTGGGCACGGGCACTGAGCGTAATACACCACCCGAGTGCTGGAGCTCGTGAGGGACTGGTTAATTCTGAACGTCCTGGTGCCAGAGGAATTCATGAATTCAGAGGAGCACTCCATATTTGGACAAGCGGCGCACCGACCGCATGGTCTGAAACCAGTCCTGGGGCTGCCCTGTCCGGCAAAAAGCTGCGGAACAGCCGGCTGTAAGTATCCTCTTACCAAGCTATCACGCAGGGTGTTGGCCCTGCGTGCCGTGACAAGGGGTCGTGGGGAAAGCAATTTTTCCAGGACTGGGTCCGTACACAAAATGGGCCAATGTGTGGCCAGACAATTCCTCATCTCATTCCAGTATGAATGGTAGGTACTAATGAATCTAAGTTTTTTATCTGGTACCCGCGTCTTTTTGTTTTGTAACAATTGAGACTGGCACTGAGTTTTTGCGCGCCAGTAGGCCCTTTTGATGGACCGGTGGCTATAACCTCGCCTGAGGAACCGGTCCTCAAATCACTGGCCTGTTTCTCAAAAGTCGCATCATCGGAACATATCCGACGAATGCGTAGAAATTGGCCCACGGGAATTGCAGAAATGGTACTCTTGGGATGTAGAGAGGTTGCGTGTAAATACGCATTGACGGCCGTCTCCTTACGGAAAACATCAGTCAAATTCCGACGTCTATCCGACGTGACAATCTTGACAGGGACCAACGGTTGAGCCTTCAAAAACTTAAAGGCATTAATGATGTGATCTACAAACCGGCTGACAAGGGAGGGAACCTGGTGGTCTGGCCACGGAGTATGTACTTAGCAGAGGCATACCAACAATTAAACAACTCCATTTGTTGCAAAAAACTTACTTTTAATCCCTCCATCTCTTTTAGAGGTGAGCTCATGGAAATCTTGGACACTGGTCTGGAGAAGAACATCATCTCCAAACAGATGTACGAAGCTCTTATTATCCAGGAACCATCCATTCCAACCCTGTACCTTTTACCTAAGGTCCACAAGAATGCCTCAGTACCCCCAGGTAGGCCCATCATATCGGGGTGCAATAGCATGGTAGAAAATGTTTGCAAATTGTTGGATTTTCATCTAAAGCCCATTGTGGAAACCATGCCATCGTATGTCAGAGATACTTCTGACTTTTTACAGAGGATACAGGGAATTACTTTGGATGAGGATAATATTATGGTAACTTGTGATGTAGAGTCCCTCTACACTAGTATCCAACATGTAGATGGGTTGCGAGCAGTGGAGTTCTTTCTCTCTACTAGCAACCTACCGGGGGACTTTGCATCCTTTTTGCTACAACTCCTCAGGTTTGTTCTCACGAGAAACTTTTTTTCTTTTAACGGGTCCTTTTTCCTGCAGCTCCAGGGGACAGCCATGGGGGGCGGCGTGCGCGCCGGCATACGCCAACCTGTTCCTGGGGCTGTGGAAAAGGGACCTTATTCCTGTCAGACAGACACGTCATCATGGACCGCGCCATTTTATGGGCGCGGTACATAGAAGACGTCTTTCTGATCTGGCAGGGAACTGAGGAACAGCTTCATGATTTTTTCAAACTATTGAACACCAATTCCAGAAATATGAAGCTGACCTATTCACATCATAAACAAAGGGTTGACTTTCTGGATGTATCAGTGTTCCGAGATATCGGCGGTCACCTTAGGACTGATGTTTTCCGTAAGGAGATGGCCGTCAATGCGTATTTACACGCAACCTCTCTACATCCCAAGAGTACCATCTCTGCAATTCCCATGGGACAATTTCTACGCATTCGTCGGATATGTTCCGACGATGCGACTTTTGAGAAACAGGCCAGTGATTTGAGGGACCGGTTCCTCAGGCGAGGTTATAGCCACCGGTCCATCAAAAGGGCCTACTGGCGCGCAAAAACTCAGTGCCAGTCTCAATTGTTACAGTCTCAATTTTATCTGGTACTCAGTGCCAGTCTCAATTTTATCTGGTACGCGGGTACCAGATAAAAAACTTAGATTCATTAGTACCTACCATTCATACTGGGATGAGATGAGGAATTGTCTGGCCACACATTGGCCCATTTTGTGTACGGACCCAGTCCTGGAAAAATTGCTTTCCCCACGACCCCTTGTCACGGCACGCAGGGCCAACACCCTGCGTGATAGCTTGGTAAGAGGATACTTACAGCCGGCTGTTCCGCAGCTTTTTGCCGGACAGGGCAGCCCCAGGACTGGTTTCAGACCATGCGGTGGGTGCGCCGCTTGTCCAAATATGGAGCGCTCCTCTGAATTCATGAATTCCTCTGGCACCAGGACGTTCAGAATTAACCAGTCCCTCACGAGCTCCAGCACTCGGGTGGTGTATTACGCTCAGTGCCCGTGCCCAATGATTTATGTGGGTTTGACAACACGGGAGCTGAGGGTCCGCGTGCGGGAGCATGTGAGGGACATTCTGAAAGCGCAAGACCTAGAGGAGGTTGAGGCTTCCAAACCCCTTGCTAGGCACTTCAAAGCATTCCACTCATGCAATCCTAGGTTTCTTAAAGTGAGGGGAATTGACTGTGTCCGGGTAGATTTGCGTGCTGGCAATATATCCAAGAGGCTAGCCCAACGGGAGAGCCGCTGGATTTGGACCCTGGGGACCTTACGTCCCAGGGGCCTGAATGAAAATTTGGGTTTTTCTGCTTTTTTGTAACCGCTGGGTCCACAACTGTGGATTCCATCATTTCTTTTAACAGTATGTGTGTATTTTATACTGATGCAATTTATTCATTAAATTTTCTTTCATTTTGTCTCTCTTTTTAGCACTTCATCAGTTTTTTACAGAATGCCTCATCCACCAATCTCTATTTGATTTACTATTGTGTTTGACTTTTGTAATTTGATTCTTTTTCTTATGCCTGAATTTTTTAACATGTTTGGATGTATATATTGCATATTTGCATTCATGTCGATGTACTTTCATGTGTTCTTGGTTACATCCATGCGGGCTTCTCCTTTCCCTGCTTCCCCTCTTTTCTTCCTTCTCCCCCCCTCCCCCCCTTTTTTCCCCCCTTTCCCCCCCCTCCTCCTCTTCGCCCCCTCTCCCCCCCTCCCCTTCCGTCCGTTCCTCTCCATCCCCTTTTTTCCCCCTCCCCCCCCCCCCCCCCTTTTTTCCTCTCTTTTTTCCTTTGCCCCTCTGTATTCAGAAGGGCTACATATATAACTTACTTTCCGGTTGTTATTCTACCGGCCTTGTTTTTTCACCAGCACTTTCCATTGTATTTTGCACTTCTGCACTTTATTCGCAACTAGCAATATCTTTTGCAACTTCTGTTGTGTTGCTTTCTTCTATACAAATCTCTGATTGTTATAGATTTCCTACGATACATGGTATTTTATGTTATCGCAACACATGTATATATATATTCACTTTACTTAATATGCATGTATTTATGTGATCTATATGTCTATGTACATATATGCATATTTTTACACATGCACTTTCACCTTTTTCATTTTTACGCCTTCTTATTTTTACGTGTTTTTATTCCCATCACGTTCATCCATATTATTTTTATTATATCAGTATAATTTTTCCCATTATTAATTATTATTCTTATTATTTTTCATCATTACTTTGTCCGTTGTTACCGTATGCATTTATGTATTTATTCAATCATGTATTCATTGACCATCACAATCATGATGGATATGAGAATCATCAATCATGTTGTTATTTCTGTTTATGTATTTGTGTATTTATGAATAATCATGTATTGTTGTATTTTTGTGTAATTGCATTTTTGCACTTTTTTCCTTGTATAATTGTATTATTATCATCATTTTTTGTATTCTGTATTATTATATATACGTGCCTATCAAGTATTGGATATACTGTCATATTTACTAAATTGCACCATATTGTGTATATTACACATATGTATCTCATGGTTTGTTCCCTTTCTGATATACTGCATGAGAATGGGTATTCATTTATATATTTATATGTGCGGTCACACCTGTTTTTTGTTTTTGTTTTGTTTTCCTTTTTCTTTGTCCCCTTTCTTCTTTGCTATTTTACCTCTTTATCTGATGGAGATGGTCTGATTTCATAATTAGATAGGTGAATGTTTACTGCTCCTCCCCCGTTGTGATGCGTGCGCGCGGCGTCTGGCGCCGCCTCCGGCGCCCCGTGCCTGTGCGTCCTTACGTTGCGTCATTTCTGCCCGATCATGTGACTTGTCACGTGGGGTGTGCGTGGCCTGACGGGACGCCGGCTGCGGGGTAGCCGGACGTGTTTGCGCTGGAGCGTCTGCGCGCCGGTCAGCATACACACCTGGGGACAAGTAAGTACTGGCTCCTGATTGGCTCAGAGAGACTTTAAAACATTTGATTCACAGTGATGGCGTTACCCCCTGACGAAGGCACGCCGAAACGCACTTTGGGGTAGCGCCATCCTGGTTGTTACACTTCTGGTCCCTCCTGTATGTTTACTTATTTTATTTTTCTTTCCTGGATGTTCACCGATATCCAGGTCTGCATTCATTGCGGCTATTTACTGTAGCTGCTTGCTTTATCCACTCTATTCTCATTACTTTTGGTTCCTTGCAGTTGTTTAGTGACTCACCATTTATCATGTATATGTATGTGATCCTAGGGTAGGTTATCAAACCATACACAACCCTATTGATCCTCTGTATTTACGTACTCTTTACCAGTGTGTCCCTCCCAGGGTGGCGCCGTTTTTTCCTTCCCTGTTCCTTTTTTGTTCCCTGTCCTCCGGCATCATATGCATGTAATTGCATTTTTACTTGTGTCTTGTTACATTATAATAAAAATCTATATTTTTACTATTTACCATCTGGAATTTTTTGGCTCCTTTTTCTTCTGTTATTCTGCCATACTCGGGAGCTTGTGCCGAGTTATTTCTCAGGGGCGTCATTTGTGGACATATTGGGTGGGCACTGTTTCCCCCTCCTCATTCTCCAAACCTCTGGGGTCTTTTTCGTTTTTCCCATTTTTCAGACTGATCAGGATCCTGATCAGTCTGAAAAATGCCTGATCAGTCAGAAAAATGACATGCGTTTGCATACAGTTTGCCTGATCAGGCAGGCAGTTCAGGCAACGGAACTGCCTGCCAAAATCTTCTGCCGCAAGTGTGAAAGTAGCCTTAATTTGTTGTTTTATAATAAATCTGAAACTTCCGACATGATGAAAGGCAGATTACAAGTTTACATCATTTCCAGAAGCCGCTCTACAATTATGATATCACCTTACAGGAAACATTTGTAATGAAATGATGAGTTTACATTGTGCTGGTAAATTCTGTATCAGGTTTCTACAAAATGATGAACACAGAACAATTAGGCTACTTTCACACTTGCGTTGTTCTTTTCCGGCATAGAGTTCCGTCACAGGGGCTCTATACCGGAAAAGAACTGATCAGGTATGTCCCCATGCATTCTGATTGGAGAGTGATCCGTTCAGTTTGCATCAGGATGTCTTCAGTTCAGTCGTTTTGACTGATCAGGCAAAAGAGAAAACCGTAGCATGCTACGGTTTTATCTCCGGCTAAAAAAACTGAAGACTTGCCTGAATGCCGGATCAGGCATTTTTCCCCATAGGAATGTATTAGTGCCGGATCCGGCATTCAGAATACCGGAATGACGGATCCGTCCTTCCGGTATGCGCATGCGCAGACTGAAAAAAAAGGTGAAAAAATAAATGCCGGATCCGTTTTTGCCGGATGACACCGGAAAGATGGATCCGGCATTTCAATGCATTTTTTCGACTGATCAGGCATTTTTAAGACTGATCAGGATCCTGATCAGTCTTACTAATGCCATCAGTTAGCATACATTTTGCCTGATCCGGCAGGCAGTTCCGGCGACGGAACTGCTTGCCGGATCTCTCTGCCGCAAGTGTGAAAGTAGCCTCAGTCAGGCAATGAGTCTAAGCAGAAAAGCCTCCGGAGGCTGCAGCAAGCCGGTCAGGAATAGACTTCTCAGCACCTCCTCAGATCTCTATGGAATGTGCACCAGCCGGTAACAGCTAGAAGACATTTCTATCCTCAGATCTCTATGAAGTATGCACTAGCAGGTAACAGCTAGAAGACATTTCTATCCTCAGATCTCTATGAAGTATGCACTAGCAGGTAACAGGTAGAAGACATTTTTATCCTCAGATTTATATGGAAATTGCACCAGCAGGTAACACAAAGCATTTCTATCCTCAGATCTCTATGGAATATGAACCAGCAGGTAACATCTAGAAGACATTTATCTTCTCAGATCTCTATGGATAATGCACCAGTAGGTAAGGCTGCGCTCACACGGGCGAGATTTCCACGCGTGTGCAATGCGGTAGGTGAACGTATTGCACCCGCACTGAATCCCGACCCATTCATTTCAATGGGGCTGTTTAGATGAGCGGTGATTTTCACACATCACTTGTGCGTTGCGTGAAAATCGCAGCATGCTGTATATTCTGCGTTTTTCACGCAGCGCAGGCCCGATAGAAGTGAATGGGGTTGCGTGAAAATCGCAAGCATCCGCAAGCAAGTGCGGATGCGGTGTGATTTTCACGCATGGTTGCTAGGTGACAGTCTATTCACTGTATTATTTTCCCTTATAACATGGTTATAAGGGAAAATAATAGCATTCTGAAAACAGAATGCATAGTAGGTGATCAATTGAGGGTTAAAAAAATAATAATAATTAACTCACCTTCTCCTCTTGATCGCGTAGTTACCGGTCTCTTCTTTACTTCTTTAATGATGAGCTGTGGGCTAAAGGACCTGTGGTGACGTCAGATCACATGCTCCAATCACATGGTCCATCACCGTGGAATATGCACCAGAGCTGGAAGTAGTGTTGATCGAGCACCAAAGTGCTCGGGCCGAACACCTCGGGATGCTTGGGTGCTCTACCGTGCACCCGAGCACAATGGAAGTCAATGGGAGAACCTGAGCATTAAACCAGGAACCCCCTGCTCTGAAGAGGGGAGGGTGTCTGGTTCATAGGAAAAGGTCAGAAATTAATGGAAAAAACACTGAAACTGTTCGGGAAAAGCATGGGGAGGATGTCTGGATGCATCTTGGACTCCCAGGTCGCTGCTGGGAACGATGTTGTCCGAGTAGTACGTCACATTTACAGACTGACAATAATACGCCCAAAACAGAAGATAAAATTGATTTTAGTGAAAAAAAATTTAGGAAACATTCTTTCCTGTATATATTTACTTGTATAAAAAGTGCAAGTGCTGCCAAAAATTACAAGGAAGAGGCACTCCGATACAACCTGTATATCACATAAAGGAGAGCCTCATTCACATTGTGGTACAATTGTCAGGTAGTGGGACTCCTACACTCATAAAGTCTATGCACTAAGTGAAAGGGCTGCCAAAAATTGCAAGGAACCGACACTCCAATACACCCTTTGTTACACATAAAGGAGGGCATCATACACACCCTTTAAAAATTGTGATTGATGGCCTGCTGGTGACCCTCAAAAACATTTGGACCAAGGGCCTGCTGATCTGACCAACTAAAACATTATGGGCAAGGGCCTGCTACTGAGCTGACCATCGAAAAAATTATGGGCGAGGGCCGGCTACTGAGCTGACCCTCTAACAAATTATGGGCAAGGGGCTGTTGCTGAGCTGACCATCAAAAAAAATTATGGTTGAGGGCCTGCTGCTGAGCTGACCATTGAAAAAATGATGGGCGAGTGCCCGCTGCTAAGCTGACCATCGAAAAGATTATGGGCGAGGGCCTGCAGGTGAGCTGACCCTGTAAAAGATTGTAGGTGAGGGCCTGCTGGTGAGCTGACCCTCTAAAAAATTATATGCGAGGGCATGCAGGTGAGCTGACCCTGTAAAAGATTGTAGGTGAGGGCCTGCTGGTGAGCTGACCCTGTAAAACATTATATGCAAGGGCCTGCAGGTGAGCTGACACTGTAAAATATTATATGCAAGGGCCTGCAGGTGAGCTGACACTGTAAAAGATTGTAGGTGAGGGCCTGCAGGTGAGCTCACCCTGTAAAACATTATATGCGAGGGCCTGCTGGTGAGCTGACCCTGTACAAGATTGTAGGTGATACCCTGCTGCCGAGCTGACCATTTAAAAAATTGTGTGGATGAGGGACTGCTGCCAAGCTGACCATTTTACAAATTGTGTGGACGAGGGCCTGCTGCCGAGCTGACCATTTAAAAAATTATGGTTGAGGGCCTGCTGCTGAGCTGACCATTGAAAAAATTATGTGCGAGTGCCTGCTGCTTAGCTGACCATCGAAAAAACGATGGTTGAGGGCCTGCTGCAAAGCTGACCATCGAAAACATTATGGGCGAGGGCCTGCAGGTGAGATGACACTGTAAAAGATTGTAGGTGAGGTCCTGCAGGTGAGCTGACCCTCTAAAAAATTATATGCGAGGGCATGCAGGTGAGCTGACCCTGTAAAAGATTGTAGGTGAGGGCCTACAGGTGAGCTGACCCTGTAAAACATTATATGCGAGGGCCTGCAGGTGAGCTGACACTGTAAAATATTATATGCAAGGGCCTGCAGGTGAGCTGACACTGTAAAAGATTGTAGGTGAGGGCCTGCTGGTGAGCTGACCATCTAAAAAATGATATGCGAGGGCCTGCAGGTGAGCTGACCCTGTAAAAGATTGTAGGTGAGGGCCTGCTTGTGAGCTGACCCTCTAAAAAATTATATGTGAGGGCATGCAGGTGAGCTGACCCTGTAAAACATTATATGTGAGGGCCTGCAGGTGAGCTGACCCTGTAAAACATTATATGCGAGGGCCTGCTGGTGAGCTGACCCTGTACAAGATTGTAGGTGATACCCTGCTGCCGAGCTGACCATTTTAAAAATTGTGTGGATGAGGGCCTGCTGCCAAGCTGACCATTTCACAAATTGCATGGACGAGGGCCTGCTGCCGAGCTGACCATTGAAAAAACTATGGGCGAGTGCCTGCTGCTTAGCTGACCATCGAAAAAACTATGGTTGAGGGCCTGCTGCTAAGCTGACCATCGAAAACATTATGGGCGAGGGCCTGCAGGTGAGCTGACCCTGTAAAAGATTGTAGATGAGGGCCTGCTGGTGAGCTGACCCTCTAAAAAATTATATGCGAGGGCATGCAGGTGAGCTGACCCTGTAAAACATTATATGTGAGGGCCTGCAGGTGAGCTGACCCTGTAAAACATTATATGCGAGGGCCTGCTGGTGAGCTGACCCTGTACAAGATTGTAGGTGATACCCTGCTGCCGAGCTGACCATTTTAAAAATTGTGTGGATGAGGGCCTGCTGCCAAGCTGACCATTTCACAAATTGCATGGACGAGGGCCTGCTGCCGAGCTGACCATTGAAAAAACTATGGGCGAGTGCCTGCTGCTTAGCTGACCATCGAAAAAACTATGGTTGAGGGCCTGCTGCTAAGCTGACCATCGAAAACATTATGGGCGAGGGCCTGCAGGTGAGCTGACCCTGTAAAAGATTGTAGATGAGGGCCTGCTGGTGAGCTGACCCTCTAAAAAATTATATGCGAGGGCATGCAGGTGAGCTGACCCTGTAAAACATTATATGTGAGGGCCTGTAGGTGAGCTGACCCTGTAAAAGATTATATGCAAGGGCCTGCAGGTGAGCTGACACTGTAAAAGATTGTAGGTGAGGTCCTGCTGGTGAGCTGACCCTCTAAAAAATTATATGCGAGGGCACATAGGTGAGCTGAACCTGTAAAACATTATATGCGAGGGCCTGCTGGTGAGCTGACCCTGTAAAACATTATATGCGAGGGCCTGCTGGTGAGCTGACCCTGTACAAGATTGTAGGTGATACCCTGCTGCCGAGCTAACCATTTTAAAAATTGTGTGGATGAGGGCCTGCTGCCAAGCTGACCATTTTACAAATTGTGTGGACGAGGGCCTGCTGCCGAGCTGACCATTGAAAAAACTATGGTAGAGGGCCTGCTGCTAAGCTGACCATCGAAAACATTATGGGCAAGGGCCTGTAGGTGAGCTGACCCTGTAAAAGATTGTAGGTGAGGACCTGCTGGTGAGCTGACCCTCTAAAAAATTATATGCGAGGGCATGCAGGTGAGCTGACCCTGTAAAACATTATATGCGAGGGCCTGCAGGTGAGCTGACCCTGTAAAAGATTGTAGGTGAGGGCCTGCTTGTGAGCTGACCCTCTAAAAAATTATATGTGAGGGCATGTAGGCGAGCTGACCCTGTAAAACATTATATGTGAGGGCCTGCAGGTGAGCTCACCCTGTAAAACATTATATGCGAGGGCCTGCTGGTGAGCTGACCTTGTACAAGATTGTAGGTGATACCCTGCTGCCAAGCTGACCATTTTAAAAAATTTGTGGGTGAGGGCCTGCTGCTGAGCTGACCATTTAAAATATTTTGTGGACGAGAACCACAGCTCAGTCTGGTCCCTTATCTACTGCCACAGCTCTACAGCGGTGTGCTGTTTGTCACCTAAGCAAATAAGGTTAAGCACGGCCTGTTACTGTTTCCCCACTGCAGTGCTACACTGCTTCCAGCTACTGACCGATGGCTGACTGGTGCTGCAAGATGATAATTCAGAGGTGGAAGTGGAGAAGGAGGAGGCGGTGGAGGAGAGGGGGGGGGGTTGCAGCCACTAACGTAGGTGGCGGCGGAAACCTTGATGGAAGTAAGGCCCGCAATCCTTGGAGTCGGTAGCACCTGTGCCATCCCAGGGTACGACACGCTCCAGGCCTCCACAACGTTCACCCAGTATGCTGTCAGGGAAATGTAGCGTCCCTGGCCAAAAGCGATTGTAATGTCACTGCCACCACCGCCTAATAAAAAATTCAACTGAATGAATGTCACTGATATTTAGGATGCGCACACGTTATACAGGAGGTATTGCGCAAGTAATGTCGCTGCCACCACCGCCTAATAAAAAATTAAAGTGAATGAATGTCACTGATATTTAGGATGCGCACACGTTATACAGAAGGTATTGCGCAAGTAATGTCGCTGCCACCACCGCCTAATAAAAAATTCAACTGAATGAATGTCACTGATATTTAGGATGCGCACACATTATACAGGAGGTATTGTGCATGTGATGTCGCTGCCACCACCACCTAATAAAAAATTAAAGTGAATGAATGTCACTGATATTTAGGATGCGCACACGTTATACAGGAGGTATAGCGCAAGTAATGTCGCTGCCACCACCACCTAATAAAAAATTCAACTGAATGAATGTCACTGATATTTAGGATGTGCACACGTTATACAGGAGGTATTGTGCAAGTAATGTCGCTGCCACCACCACCTAATAAAAAATTACACTGAATGAATGTCACTGATATTTAGGATGCGCTAACGTTATACTGGAGATGTGGCGCAGCTAATGTCGCTGTCCGTAGCGGTCACCGTCTACGGAAAAAGTACGCTGGATGTCACAGATATTTTTTGGATGCGCACACGTTACACAGGAGATGTGGCGCAGCTAATATCGCTGTCTGCAGCGGCCTAACTATTGCACGCTATTTAGCGCAGGATGCGCTAAAAATAGATATTGCTGCCACACACAATAGTCCCTAAAAGGACTTTTGGGTCTGTAAAGTTTTATCAATTAAGCACAGGTTGTGCTAAAAATATATATTGCTGCTGCCACACACAATAATCCTTAAAAGAACTTTTGGGTCTCTGAAAGTCTTTCCCTTCCTCAGCAAAGCTCTCCCTGACTAAGACTGAGCCGAACACGCGTCATCGGGTGCTATATAGCACCGATGACCAGTGGCGTTGCCAGGGGGTTGCCATGGCCCCCCCTACATCACGCTGTGCCCCCCCATGTGCCCCCCCAACTAAAATTCCCCCCCAAGTGAGCCGCCGCAGTCGGGCACAGGGAGATGAGCGCTTCCATTGCGCTCATCTCCAAAGTCATCTGCCTGTGCTGCGGCGGGGGAGGGAGAAGCGTGTCCCTTCCCCTGATAGGCTGCAGGCACTAGGCTGGCAGCCTATCAGAGGCCGGCGCAGGCGGTGCGATGACGTCATCGCGCCGCCTGAGCCATACAGCGCGGGGCACAGGCTGGAAGAGGCCTGCATCGCATCGCTGACATGGAGGTAAGTATAAGTGTTGTTTTTTTTTTTTTTACAATAGTTTTACAGACACATTAGGGGGGTCTTGTTACTGGCACATTGGGGGGGCTTATTACTGGCACATTGGGGGGGCTTATTACTGGCACATGATGGGGGACTTATTACAATACTGGCACATGATGGGGGGTCTTATTACTGGCACATGATGGGGGGCTTATTACTGGCACATTGGTGGGGGCTTATTACTGGCACATTGGGGGGGCTTATTACTGGCACATGATGGGGGGCTAATTACTGGCACGTGATGGGGGCTTATTACTGGCACATTGGGGGGGCTTATTACTGGCACATTGGGGGGGCTTATTCCTGTCACATTGGGGGGGCTTATTACTGGCATGTGATGGGGGGCTTATTACTGCACATGATGGGGGGCTTATTACTGGCACGTGATGGGGGGCTTATTACTGGCACGTGATGGAGGCTTATTACTGGCACGTGATAGGGGGCTTATTACTGGCACATTGGGGGCTTATTACTGGCACATTGAGGGGGCTTATTACTGGCACATGATGGGGGGCTTATTACTGGCAAGTGATGGGGGAGCTTATTACTGGCACATTGGGGGGCTTATTACTGGCACGTGATGAGGGCTTATTACTGGCACGTGATGGGGGGCTTATTACTGGCACGTGATGGGGGGCTTATTACTGGCACGTGATGGGGGGCTTATTACTGGCACGTGATGGGGGGCTTATTACTGGCACATGATGGGGGGCTTATTACTGGCACGTGATGGGGGGCTTATTACTGGCACGTGATGGGGGGCTTATTACTGGCACGTGACGGGGGGCTTATTACTGGCACATGATGAGGGGGCTTATTACTGGCACATGATGAGGGGGCTTATTACTGGCACGTGATGGGGGGGCTTATTACTGGCACGTGATGGGGGGCTTATTACTGGCACATGATGGGGGGCTTATTACTGGCACATGATGGGGGGCTTATTACTGGCACATGATGGGGGACTTATTACTGGCACATGATGGGGGGCTTATTACTGGCACATGATGGGGGGCTTTTTACTGGCACATGATGAGGGGGCTTATTACTGGCACATGATGGGGTACTCTTGTTACTGGCACGTGATGGGGGGCTCTTGTTACTGGCACGTGATGGGGGCACTTATTACTGGCACGTTATTGGGGGCACTTATTACTGGCACGTTATTTGGGGCACTTATTACTGGCACGTTATTGAGGGCACTTATTACTGGCACATTATTGAGGGCACTTATTACTAGCACATTATTGGTGGGCACTATAGTGGCATCTACTGAGGCCACAAAGAAGGGGTGTTTTATATGGAGGGCTCTGTACAGTAGCATTTTATACTGGGACACATTATGGTGGGTACTATGGGGAAGGGGGGAGAGGAGTACTAAGGAGTCATCTACGGGGGGCACTAAGAAGGGGTATTATATACTTGCAAATTATGGGGGACACTGAGGGCATCTACTGGGGCACGATATATGGGGCATTTTATACTGGTACATTATGGGGGGCACTAGGAGGAAGGGGGGAGAGGAGCACTATGGGGGAATTTACTGGGGGCACTATATAGGGGTATTTTATACTGGCACATTATGGGGGACATTAGCTCAACTGGGGGCATTACAAGGGGGTATTTTTTGCATTGTCACATTATAAGGCCAAATGCACACGGCCGTGTTCCGTGGCCGAGAGCGGTCCGTGGTATGCCGGGCTGGATTCCTGTTCAGAGCAGGAGCGCACGGCGTCATAGCAACCAATGACACCATGCGCTCCTGCTCTGAACAGGAATCCAGCCCAGCATACCACGGACCATTCTCGGCCACGGAACACGGCCGTGTGCATTCGGCCTAAGGAGAATTATTTCTACTGGGGGGGGGGGCATTATGTTGGGCTTTATTACTCCCCCATGGTATGACCCCCTAGTAGCAGCACCAGCCTCCTGCTATTCCTCTGCCCCTTCTCCAAATCCTTATTATGAAATCTTTCTCATTAGGATAAAACACAACATCAGCTCCACCGAGCCCCCGGCCAAAGTGGTGAAGTGGCGTCCGAGATCCCCAAGGGCCAAGCCAAGTAATTGTAAGTTTTCATGTGAAATATGTTTATGTTATACACATATAGCATACACTGTGCCACACAATGTACAGTATACCTCTACACTGTGCCACACAATATACAGTATACCTCTACACTGTGCCACACAATATACAGTATACCTCTACACTGTGCCACACAATATACAGTATACCTCTACACTGTGCCACACAATGTACAGTATACCTCTACACTGTGCCACACAATATACAGTATACCTCTACACTGTGCCACACAATGTACAGTATACCTCTACACTGTGCCACACAATATACAGTATACCTCTACACTGTGCCACACAATGTACACTATACCTCTACACTGTGCCACACAATATACAGTATACCTCTACACTGTGCCACACAATGTACAGTATAACTCTACACTGTGCCACACAATGTACAGTATACCTCTACACTGTGCCACACAATTTACAGTATACCTCTACACTGTGCCACACAATATACAGTATACCTCTACACTGTGCCACACAATATACAGTATACCTCTACACTGTGCCAAACAATGTACAGTATACCTCTACACTGTGCCACACAATGTACAGTATACCTCTACACTGTGCCACACAATATACAGTATACCTCTACACTGTGCCACACAATATACAGTATACTTCTACACTGTGCTACACAATATACAGCATACCTCTACACTGTGCCACACAATGTACAGTATACCTCTACACTGTGCCACACAATGTACAGTATACCGCTACACTGTGCACACAATATACAGTATACCTCTACACTATGCCACACAATATACAGTATACCTCTACACTATGCCACACAATATACAGTATACTTCTACACTGTGCTACACAATATACAGCATACCTCTACACTGTGCCCCACAATATACAGTATACCTCTACACTGTGCCACACAATGTACAGTATACCTCTACACTGTGCCACACAATATACAGTATACCGCTACACTGTGCACACAATATACAGTATACCTCTACACTGTGCCACACAATATACAGTATACCTCTACACTATGCCACACAATATACAGTATACCTCTACACTGTGCTACACAATATACAGCATACCTCTACACTGTGCCACACAATGTACAGTATACCTCTACACTGTGCACACAATATACAGTATACCTCTACACTATGCCACACAATATACAGTATACCTCTACACTATGCCACACAATATACAGTATACTTCTACACTGTGCTACACAATATACAGCATACCTCTACACTGTGCCACACAATATACAGTATACCTCTACACTGTGCCACACAATGTACAGTATACCTCTACACTGTGCCACACAATGTACACTATACCTCTACACTGTGCCACACAATATACAGTATACCTCTACACTGTGCCACACAATATACAGTATACCGCTACACTGTGCCCCACAATATACAGTATACCTCTACACTGTGCTCCACAATATACAGTATACCTCTACACTGTGCCACACAATATACAGTATACCGCTACACTGTGCACACAATATACAGTATACCTCTACACTGTGCCACACAATATACAGTATACCTCTACACCAGGCTCCTGATCCGCCACTGGTCTGGACCGCTCACAGAAGTGTACATTTCTTTTAAACTGTAATCCGTAACCTCTGACCTGCAGAAATCAGTGCTCGCTGGGTAACAACTAACAGGCAGCTGAAGCTAGCCGAGTGGTGTAAGGTTAAGGTATTAGTAGAGATGAGTGGCCGCTGAATCCTGATTTAAAGTTAAAGTTACTGCAGGATATGGATTACAGTTTAGAAATGTCAAATGTACACTCCTGTGAGCGGCGGGGAGGGGGATCTGTGGATGACACTGTTATAGGGAGGGTGGTCTGTGGATGACACTGTTATAGGGAGGGTGGTCTGTGGATGACACTGTTATGGAGGGGGAAATGGGGATGACACATACAGTTGCAAGAAAAAGTATTCGAACCCTTTGGAATGATATGGATTTCTGCACAAACTGGTCATAAAATGTGATCTGATCTTCATCTAAGTCCCAACAATAGACAATCACAGTCTGCTTAAACTAATAACACACAAAGAATTAAATGTTACCATGTTTTTATTGAACACACCATGTAAACATTCACAGTGCAGGTGGAAAAAGTATGTGAACCCTTGGATTTAATAACTGGTTGAACCTCGTTTGGCAGCAATAACTTCAACCAAACGTTTCTTGTAGTTGCAGATCAGACGTGCACAACGGTCAGGAGTAATTCTTGACCATTCCTCTTTACAGAACTGTTTCAGTTCAGCAATATTCTTGGGATGTCTGGTGTGAATCGCTTTCTTGAGGTCATGCCACAGCATCTCAATCAGGTTGAGGTCAGGACTCTGACTGGGCCACTCCAGAAGGCGGATTTTCTTCTGTTTAAGCCATTCTGTTGTTGATTTACTTCTATGCTTTGGGTCGTTGTCCTGTTACAACACCCATCTTCTGTTGAGCTTCAGCTGGTGGACAGACGGCCTTAAGTTCTGCTGCAAAATGTCTTGATAATCTTGGGAATTCATTTTTCCTTCGATGATAGCAATCCGTCCAGGCCCTGAGGGAGCAAAGCAGCCCCAAACCATGATGCCCCCACCACCATACTTCACAGTTGGGAGGAGGTTTTGATGTTGGTGTGCTGTGCCTCTTTTTCTCCACACATAGTGTTGTGTGTTTCTTCCAAACAACTCCACTTTGGTTTCATCTGTCCACAGAATATTTTGCCAGTACTGCTGTGGAACATCCCGGTGCTCTTGTGCAAACTGTAAACGTGCAGGAATGTTTTTTTGGACAGCAGTGGCTTCCTCTGTGGTATCCTCCCATGAAATCCATTCATGTTTAGTGTTTTACGTATCGTAGATTCGCTAACAGGGATATTAGCATATGCCAGAGACTTTTGTAAGTCTTTAGCTGACACTCTAGGATTCTTCTTCACCTCATTGAGCAGTCTGCGCTGTGCTCTTGCAGTCATCTTTACAGGACGGCCACAATTTGTCTTAACGTGGACTGATGAACAGCAAGGCTTTTGGAGATACTTTTATAACCCTTTCCATCTTTATGCAAGGCAACAATTCGTAATCGTAGGTCTTCTGAGAGTTTTTTTGTGCAAGGCATCATTCACATCAGGCAATGCTTCTTGTGAAAAGCAAACCCAGAACTGGTGTGTTTTTTATAGGGCAGGGAAGCTGTAACCGACACCTCCAATCTCATCTCATTGATTGGACTCCAGTTGGCTGACACCTCACTCCATTTAGCTCTTGGAGATGTCATTAGTCTAGAGGGTTCACATACTTTTTCTTACAACTGTATAGTATAAGATGCTATATACGGTATGTGTCATCCACAGATCCCCCCCATAGCAGTGTCATCCACAGATCCCTCTCCCTATAAAAGTGTCATCCACAGGCAACTAGGACATGTTGAAATCTGAGTGATTTTTTATTTTTTTTTAAACCACAGACAGCAGGACTTTTCTTCCCTGTTGCGGTTTTAGGTATTGGGTAAAGTATCGCAGCATTTCTAAGCGTACTTGTGTAAATGTATCATTTTTATAGCTGCCCCCCCTACTTTTGTCCTGGCCCCCAGTGTGCCCCCCCAAAATTTGAAAGCTAGAGACGCCACTGCCGATGAGGCGTTCCGGACAGCCAATCACTGTAATGCCAGTAACCAACATGGCTACGGCATTACAATGAGGGCAGTACGTACCTGCACGTTTCTTGGCTGTGTAGCAGCGGGGCCGAATACCGCCAAGTGCCGAGCATTGAGATGCTTGAGCCAAACTTGTGTTCGGCTGAGCATGCTCGATCAACACTAGTTGGAAGAAATTTCTTTTCTCAGACCTCTATGGAATATGCGCCAGCAGGTAAAATCTAGAAGACATTTCTATCCTTAGATCTCTAAGGAATATGCACCAACAGGTAAGAGCTAGAAGACATTTCTATCCTTAGATCTCTAAGGAATATGCGCCAACAGGTAAAAGCTAGAAAACATTTCTATCCTTAGATCTCTATGGAACATGCACCAACAGTTAAAAGTTAGAAGACATTTCTATACTTAGATTCACATCTGCAGATGAATATAATATCAATATGGTAAGTGTGGTGCCAATATTCAAAAAGAGTCCAAAAACAGAGCCTGGAAACTATAGGCCGGTAAGTTTAACATCTGTTGTGGGTAAACTGCTTGAAGGTTTTCTGAGAGATGTTATCTTAGAGCATCTCAACGGAAATAAGCAAATAATGCCATATCAGCATGGCTTCATGAGGGATCGGTCATGTCAAACTAATTTAATCAGTTTCAATGAGGAGGTAAGTTCTAGACTTGACAGCGGCGAATCAATGGATGCCGTATATCTGGACTTCTCCAAAGCATTTGACACTGTACCACATAAAAGGTTAGTATATAATATGAGAATGCTCGGACTGGGAGAAAACGTCTGTATGTGGGTAAGTAACTGGCTGAGTGATAGAAAACAGAGGGTGGTTATTAACGGTACACACTCAGATTGGGTCACTGTCACTAGTGGAGTACCTCAGGGGTCAGTACTGGAGGGGTCACTGTCACTAGTGGAGTACCTCAGGGGTCAGTACTGGAGGGGTCACTGTCACTAGTGGGGTACCTCAGGGGTCAGTATTGGGCCCTAATCTCTTCAATATATTTATTAATGATCTTGTAGAAGGCTTGCACAGTAAAGTATCAATTTTCGCAGATGACACTAAACTGTGTAAAGTAATTAACACTGAAGAGGACAGTATACTGTATATATACTACAGAGGACAGTATACAGTATGTATACTAGAGAGGACAGTATACTGTATATATACTACAGAGAACAGTATACAGTATGTATACTAGAGAGGACAGTATACTGTATATATATACTACAGAGTACAGTATACTGTATATATACTACAGAGAACAGTATACAGTATGTATACTAGAGAGGACAGTATACTGTATATATATACTACAGAGTACAGTATACTGTATATATACTACAGAGAACAGTATACAGTATGTATACTAGAGAGGACAGTATACTACTACAGAGGACAGTATACTGTATATATACTACAGAGGACAGTATACTACTACAGAGGGATCTGGATAGATTGGAGGCTTGGGCAGATAAGTGGAAGATGAGGTTTAACACTGACAAATGTAAAGTTATGCACATGGGAAGGAATAATGCAAGTCACCCGTACATACTAAATGGTAAAACACTCGGTAACACTGACATGGAAAAGGATCTAGGAATTTTAATAAATAGCAAACTAAGCTGCAGAAACCAGTGTCAGGCAGCTGCTGCCAAGGCCAATAAGATAATGGGTTGCATCAGAAGGGGCATAGAGGCCCGTGATAAGAACATAGTCCTACCACTTTACAAATCATTAGTCAGACCACACATGGAGGACTGTGTACAGTTCTGGGCTCCTGTAAACAATGCAGACATAGCAGAGCTGGAGAGGGTCCAGAGGAGGGCAACTAAAGTAATAACTGGAATGGGGCAACTACAGTACCCTGAAAAATTATCAAAATTAGGGTTATTCACTTTAGAAAAAAGACGACTGAGGGGAGATCTAATTACTATGTATAAATATATCAGGGGTCAGTACAGAGATCTCTCCCATCATCTATTTATCCCCAGGACTGTGACTGTGACGAGGGGACATCCTCTGCGTCTGGAGGAAAGAAGGTTTGTACACAAACATAGAAGAGGATTCTTTACGGTAAGAGCAGTGAGACTATGGAGCTCTCTGCCTGAGGAGGTGGTGATGGTGAGTACAATAAAGGAATTCAAGAGGGGCCTGGATGTATTTCTGGAGCGTAATAATATTACAGGCTATAGCTACTAGAGGGGGGTCGCTGATCCAGGGAGTTATTCTGATTGCCTGATTGGAGTCGGGAATCAACTTGCAAGAGGACAGGCTGAACTGGATGGACAATTGTCTTTTTTCGGCCTTATGTACTATGTTACTAATATATAATATCACTGGAATTCTAATTTCACTTTATTCTGTTCTGTAAGAAAATAATAGTCTTATTAGAAGATGCCTCCATCTGACAGGGGAGCACCCAGAAATTTAGCTTGGGTGGGGGGTTCAAGGAGAATAAGGCTGGTTCAACACAATGAACTTTGCGCGTGTGTCTTATGAAGCTCACGTCCTGACCTCCATAGAACTGATAGGATCGCATAGCATTATATCGATTTATGATGCTATGCAACCCTTAGGCTGGTTTCACACGGGCGTTGCGGGAAAAGGTGCGGGTGTGTTGCGGGAACATGCGCGATTTTTCCGCGCGAGTGCAAAACATTGTAATGCGTTTTGCACGCGCGTGAGATCGGGTTTGGGATCGGGGTTGTGTAGATTGTATTATTTTCCCTTATAACATGGTTATAAGGGAAAATAATAGCAATCTTAATACAGAATGCATAGTACAATAGCGCTGAAGGGGTTAAAAAATAATAATAATAATTTAACTCACCTTAATCCACTTGCTCGCGCAGCCCGGCTTCTCTTCTTTGCTGTGTACAGCAAAAGGACCTGTGGTGACGTCATTTCGGTCATCACATGGTCCATCACATGATCTTTTACCATGGTGATGGATCATGTGATGGACCATGTGATGACCGGAGTGACATCACCACAGGTCCTTTTCCTGTACACAGCAAAGAAGAAGACAGAAGAAGAGCCGGGCTGCGCGAGCAAGTGGATTAAGGTGAGTTAATTTTTATTTTTTATTTTTTTAACCCCTCCAGCGCTATTGTTCTATACATTCTGTATTCAGAATGCTATTATTTTCCCTTATAACCATGTTATAAGGGAAAATAATAAAGATCAGGTCCCCATCCCGATCGTCTCCAAGCAATCGTGCTTGAAAATCGCACCGCATCCGCACTTGCTTGCGGATGCTTGCGATTTTCACGCAGCCCCATTCACTTCTATGGGGCCTGCGTTGCGTGAAAAACGCACAAAATAGAGCTTGCTGCGATTTTCACGCAACGCACAAGTGATGTGTGAAAATCACCGCTCATGTGAACAGCCACATAGAAATAAATGGGTCCTGATTCAGTGCGGGTGCAATGCGTTCAACTCACACATTGCACCCGCGCGGAAAACTCGCCCGTGTGAAAGGGGCCTTAGAGTTCTTAGATTGGATAACACTGACAACATTATGGCAGTGTTATTCAATACATTCCAGAACTCTAAGGGTTACATAGAATCATAAATCGATATAATTCTTTGCAACCCTATCAGTGCTAGGAGGTACAGGAACTTTCGTAGACACACGCTGAGAGTTCAATGTGTTGAACTTGCTTGTGTGCAATTAGCCTAAAGGAGGAACTCACAGCACATTGTGCAACATTTTAGGTCACACCCATTATTACAAGCCCCTCCTACATATAACAGGCCACGCCCAACAAGAAACACCAGGCAGCTGAAATTATATTGATAAGGATAAAGGTAAGAGTCATCCTCATCCTACATAGACACACTGTACTTAGTACTCAGGGCCCAAACATAAAGCTACTGTACTCATGTAAGCCGTGTACCGGGGTGGGCTCCACAGGATATAGCAAAGTCACGAACGAGGAAAGCAACTCCAACACCAGCTTTTGCCAAAACAGAATTTTATTAACACATGATAATTAACACAACCACAAATGCTGAGAACATAGAATAAATTTACATTTACTCAGCCCAAAGGCCGAGACTCTTGTGTTGCACAGCACGGCACGCTCTGATAGATGCCAGCGGAAATTTTGCAGTAATTTACCTACTGGCGGGCACAACTAAAACTGCCTTGCCATACCTATTATTACCCTGAAGAAAACATGAACAATTGTCTGGGTGCTTGGTACGGGCTGGCCTGCGGTGCAACACAATAGTTTACAATCTTACCGTGCTCTATATTATTCCCCCTCCCATAACCAGTCCGGTAGCACGTGCCTGATTGTTACTCCTGAGCAAAACGCTAAACTGTATAGAGCTCGTGGGGGTGTTTATCAGCTCTCAAATATGCAATGTTAAAGCAATAAAAAGGGGGAAATTTTTAACCTTTTGTAGCGGCGCTGTAAACAGGAGAGTACATGCCAGGTAATATTATTAAATGAAAGATGGATTTTTATTCTATGGTCAATGTGTTTCGAGGACGTACAGTCCTCCTCATGAAGACAATAATAGCGTATACAGAAGGGTAACAACAATGACTATTTAACCACTTAGGGACTGGGCTCATTTTTTACCTTAAGGACCAGGCCATTTTTTGCTAATCTGACCAGTGTCACTTTATGTGGTGATAACTTTAAAAAGCTTTGATTTATCCAGGTCATTTTGAGATTGTTTTTTTGTCACATATTGTACTTCATGACACTGGTAAAATGGAGTAACACCCTTTAGGTGTTCCACAAGAATTAATGGAAAATAGAGATACAATTTCAAAATTTAACTTTTTTGGCAGATTTTCCATTTTAATAATTTTTTTACAGTTACAAAGCAAGGGTTAACGCTAAACAAAACTCAATATTTATGGCTCTAAATCTGTAGTTTACAGAAACACCCCATATGTGATCGTAATCCGCTGTACGGGCACACAGCAGGGCGCAGAAGGAAAGGAATGCCATACGGTTTTTGGAAGGCAGATTTAGCTGGACTGTTTTTTTGACACCATGTCCCATTTTAAGCCCCCCCCCTATGCACCCCTAGAGAAGAAACTCCAAAAAAGTGCCCCCATTTTAGAAACTACACCCCTCAAGGTATTCAAAACTGATTTTACAAACTTTGTTACCCTTTAGGTGTTCCACAAGAATTAATGGAAAATAGATACAATTTCAAAATTTCACTTTTTTGCCAGATTTTCAATTTTAATATTTTTTTTTCCAGTTACAAGGCAAGGGTTAACAGCCAAATAAAACAGTTTCACTGAAAAATATACCTCAAGGATAGTTGCAATAATAAATAGCTATCACTTAAAGCAACTACCAAAATGACTCATATATAAGAATACAACTGCAGAAGGAGCTAAAATAACCTGGACAGGCAACCAGTGAGAGCCAAACAAAACTAAATATTTATGGCTCTGATTCTGTCATTTACAGAAACACCCCATATGTGGTCGTAAACCACTGTACGGGCACACGGCAGGGCGCAGAAGGAAAGGAATGCCATACGGTTTTTGGAAGGCAGATTTTGCTGGACTGGTTTTTTGACACCATGTCCCATTTGAAGCCCCCCTGATGCACCTCTAGAGTAGAAACTCCAAAAAAGTGACCCCATTTTAGAAACTACGGGATAGGGTGGCAGTTTTGTTGGTACTAGTTTAGGGTACATATGATTTTTGGTTGCTCTATATTACACTTTTTGTAAGGTAACAAGAAATAGCTGTTTTGGCACGGTTTTTATTTTTTGTTATTTACAACATTCATCTGACAGGTTAGATCATGTGGTATTTTTATAGAGCAGGTTGTCACGGTCGCGGCGATAACTAATATGTATTAAATTTTTTTATTTATGTAAGTTTTACACAATGATTTCATTTTTGAAACAAAAAAAAATCATGTTTTAGTGTCTCCTTAATCTGAGAGCCATAGTTTTTTCAGTTTTTGGGCGATTATCTTAGGTAGGGTATGGTTTTTGCGGGATGAGATTACGGCTTGATTGGCACTATTTTGGGGTGTATATGACTTTTTGATCGCTTGCTATTACACTTTTTGTGATGTAAGGTGACAAAAATGTTTTTTTTACACCGTTTTTTTTTTTTTTACGGTATTCACCTGAGGGGTTAGGTCATGTGATATTTTTATAGAGCAGGTTATTACGGATGCGGCGATACGTAATATGTATACTTTTTTAATTTACTTAAGTTTTACACAATAACAGTTTTTTTAAAACCAAAAAAAAAATGTTTTAGTGTCTCCATATTCTGAGCCATAGTTTTTTTATTTTTTGTGCGATTGTCTTAGGTAGGGGCTCATTTTTTGTCGGATGAGGTGATGGTTACATTGGTCCTATTTTGGTGGGCATACGCCTTTTTGATCGCTTGCTGTTGTACTTTTTGTGATGTAAGGTGACCAAAAAATTGTTTATTTAGCACAGTTTTTATTTTTTATTTTTTACAGTGTTCATCTGAGGGGTTAGGTCATGTAATATATTTATAGAGCCGGTCGATACGGACGCGGCGATACCTAATATGTAAACTTTTTTTTTTCCCCAATTTTTCCCAATTTTTTTTTACTTTATTTGGGGGAAATTACGTTTTTGTTTATTTTTACTTGAAACTTTTAATTTTTGGGGGGGGAAAACTTTATTTTTTCAACTTTTTCTCATTTTATTTTTTGTCCCACTTTGGGACTTTAACTTTTGGGGGTCAAATCCCCTTTACAATGCATTCCAATACTTCTGTACTGTGTGTATTACTCATACAGCTTCCGGCCTGTGAGATCCAGGGGGCTGGATCTCACAGGCTCGTCACCGGAAGGCAGCGGGTCCTCCCTACGCCCGCCGCCGCAACATGTAAAAGCCGCAAACCGCAAGTCTCAATTGACCTGCGGTTTGCGGCGATCGCCGACACAGGGGGGTCACAGGACCCCCCCCCCGCGCATTGACCCAAGGTGTCTGCTCCTCAATGATTTGAGCAGGCACCTTATTCCGATCACCACCCGCCGGGCGGCGGTGATCGGAAATACACATGACGTACCGGTACGTCATGTGTCATTAAGTACCGGGATATCAAGCCGTACCGGTACATCATGTGTCCGGAACAGGTTAAACAGCATTTTGGCGCGCAGGCCGATGGTTATGGGCAGCACGCTGATGTGAATGAGATTGCAGGTAAAGTCAGGCAGCTCCACCCCTGTGTACGTGACTAACATCGGAGTGAGAGGAGATTCACTGGTTCTATTTACTCCAAAGTGTTGTACACACTGGGGCAGGAGAAGATTACATTTGTACAGCAAGACAGGTAGCGCTTACTGTGTGAGCAGGAGAGAGCAGTCCGTAAAACATGGGCCGTACTATTATTGTAAGCGCGACCTATTGCTTTGTTTTATTAGGCTTCTTCAAAGGACTCTTCTATCAGAGCAGGCGGGATGACAGCAGGAGCAGAGGTCTGAAAGAGGTCACACTGATCCCCTATTATTTATTTATCATTGTTTTACCTATCCTTATCTCTAATAGAGCCATCTTTACCTCTAGTAGAGCCAGTTTTTAGTATATTTATATTTTATCATGATTTCTTCTCAAATTTCTTTATTTTTTATTTTTTTTATTTTTTCTATAACAAGTATTTTTCCTGTATAATTGTATATAATATACACTGGTGGTTCGGCTCATACCATAGATATTGCTTTTTAATACAGTAATAATTGAGTATATATATAAAAAAAAGCTCCCGCATATTGCAGCACACACACATATACACATATATAAAAATATATGTATAAAAATATGTATATATGTATACATGGGCAGTAAGCCGGATTGGGGTTATGCACACTGACGCTATAATATGCAATGACTGGGTCAGGTGTAAATGATGGTTAAGAGTTTTGTTCGTGACGCCAATTGCAGCATGCGCAGGTTATAGTCTCAGGGCCCTTTAAGGTGTTGCAACTCACGTACCAGGCGAGGAATGCCAGAGTGGGGTAATGTCTCTGTGGAGTAGTAGTAATAGTGTCAACGGTGTCTCCTACCTGGGTACGGCTGGACTCCTGGATCCTGGCTCACTTGCAATAAATGAGTGTGTTGCTAGTAGGAGTAATTGAGGGTTTTAGTAGCAGTAAATGAGATCCAGACTTGTAATATAATTCAACTTGTCTTTACTGAAGGCAGCATTAATCCATATGAGATACAGCAATAGTCTTGGGTCCCAGCAGGTATTGGCAATGTATGGCAGGGATTACTATCTCTTCTGCATCTATCATATGCCTGGGGAATAAGGCAGGAATCTGTCTTCTGCTCTGTCTATCTTCTGCTGTGTTGTGGACTGACTAGCTGAGGAGGAATTTGGCTTCTCCTGGTCTCTGGATAGTTACTCACAGTTATGCTCACAGGGAATGGCTCTTGCTGGAGATCTGGAGGTGGCTGCTTGCTTTTCACCAGTTGAAGCTGAAGGCCCAGACTGGGGATGAAGATCTTTGGTCTCAGCCGAGACTCGATCCTGGGTTGGGATCCCTAGAACTGGGAGCTCCTACCAGCACCGCCTTCCCCTAGCTGGGGTGGCTGGCACACTAACTGTAACTTCCTTCTCCTCCCCATGAGGCAGGACATGGGCCAGCCCACTTCTGCTCAAAGAGGGGGAGCTAAACTGGAATAAGCTATTCCAGTCTAGATATACTAAACTGAACTAAGGCCTTGCTAAACATTGCTGCCACCTGCTGGTGTACATGGAAATTACAGCAAATACATGTAACAGGCTTAGAAAATGCACATTTGTGAGAATGTGATGTTAAATTACACAGGATGACAATGCAGATGTTACCAACAAATAGTAGCGGGGAAAAAGAGTTTAGTAACATAACTCTGGGATGTTACACATGTATTAAATGATACTATGTCTGATCTAACTGATAGTATGTATCATTGTCTAACAATCATAACAACATCACATCAATAGAGATGGCCTTGCGGTTCGCCCGGCGGTCGTTTCGCGGCGAACTTTGCGTGTTCGCGATTAGCCGAACATGCGAACATATGGAGATATTCGCGCCCGCCATATTCTTTTACATTGTGAAGAACTTTGACCCACCACACATCCATCAGGTGGTACAGGACGGCCAATTGAGACGTTTCAGCACATGGACACACCCCCTACATTATAAATAAACCTGATCTGGCCACCATTTTACATTCAGTGTTTTGCCAGTGTAGGGAGAGGTTGCTGTGTGGAGCAGGGACAGACTGTTAGGGACACCAAACGCTAGCTAATAGGGCCACAAAAGTCCTTTTAAGGACTGGTATAGGTGTGCTATCGATAGGTGTGATACACAGAGGGGTGCGATATACTTATAATATACTTTTATAATGAGTCAAAAACACATAGATCTCTATAGTGATCTCCTGGAAGTCAGGGGGCTAGGGGCTTACTAGGGCCATTTTTTATATAGGGTAAGGTTCCGGACGGGGTCGCTCTTATCAGGGCGGGTGGTCTGTGGTTAGGCTATCAGGGCCAGAATAGCACCCCCTGTAGGGCAATATCAGGGACAGTTCTTTGCCCCCCCTGTCCTTCAATACCACATCATCATCTAGCCCAGGGATGGATGGTTTTGCTTTCCCTCCGGGATTCATGGATGTGCACTGGAACCCCCCGGATTGTGGTAGGACATATGGTTTCTGATTTGGTGCCGCCGAGCACTTGTTATTGCCGACCACATCTATGCTTTTTGCTTAACTTTAATAATTAAATTTATTTTTATTTTGAGAGATATCTTTTCCATTCACACGTCCGCAAAATGGGTCCGCCTCTGTTCCGCAATTTTGCGGAACGGGTGCAGACCCATTCCTTTTCTTTTTTTTTTTTATAGCGTTTATTTAAAATTTTTCAAGTTAATACAACAATCCCATAGGGAAAAAACAATTCTGCAAGACAGTCACACACGTAAGCAAGACCAGACAATTCCATCAATGTCATAACATACGACAGCAAGAGACATAAATGTATTTAGTTACAGAACATCCTTGTTGTCGCAAAAAAGGAAGGGAAATAGAAGTCTGTACCCACTTACTCACATCCGCACACACAAACACACACTTGGGTGACACAGTCCCAACCAGTAATGGGCCTCAAGCTGTACCCTCCGCCTGCACCCATATACCCCAGATTTTATCAAACCGACCAGGGGTCCCTCTCGCTTCATAGGTCAACTTGTACATCTGAAGATCTTTGTTAATAAGTTGTACCCATTGGTTTACCGTGGGACACTTGAGAGGTTTCCAGTTCAAGAGTACGTTCTTCCTACCATAGAACATTAAGAGTCGTAGCAGTATTCTACAATATTTGGATGGAGTCGCATCAGCGACTAGTCCCATAACACAAACAATAGGATCACAGATCCCTGGTAGACCCAGTTTAACATTAATGAAATTGCACACCCCCTTCCAATAAATTTGCAAAGATGGACACGACCAAACCATGTGGAAAAAGGATCCTCTATCGCTTCCACACCTGTCGCATCCAGGATATGGTATCTGCCGCATCTGATATAGACGCACCGGAGTCAGATATACCCTATGCATCCATTTGACCTGAATGAGTTGATCTCGAGAGCTCACGACAGACCTCCTCCACCCCAGACGCCATTCCTCCAAATGAGAGTCCTCCAACTCTGGGATATCCGTCGACCATTTAACAAATGATCGCTGGATAGGAGAGTCCTGCATCTTAATGATTTCACCATAAAAGGAAGAAATTGGTTTATATCATTGCTCCCTCCTAGCTACCGATTCCAGAGGACCACACTCCAAGCTCACGGCCAAGGAGTGGAACTGTTTCTCACATGCGTGTCTCAATTGGAGGAACCGGTAAAAACTCGTTCGAGGTAACAGGAAATCCGACCGCAAACCCTCAAAGGAGCGAAAGACCCCATCCTGGAATAACTGCGTCAAATATTTAAGCCCCTTCCTAGGCCAAAATTCAAAATCTGGCAAGTGTAAAAGCTCAGGGAGATGCTTGTTACGCCATAGTGGGATATACGGAGACCAGATATCCCCTGCTTGAGTATCCATATGTGTATTTACAAACCTCGCCCAAGCTTCTATGACCGTCACCATAGCTTCTGTGTATCTCCCACTCACCAGAGTTCCACCTCCCCTATAAACCAAGTTTGTTAGAGCTTCATATGAACCAACTAACGCAGCTTCCAGCACCACCGCCGGATTATTGGAATCTGCTCTAATCCACCAGGAAGCATACATCAGGCGTGTCGCTATATAATAGACATATAAGTCAGGAAGTTGCAAACCTCCCTGCAAGTAGGAGGCCTTCAACGTCTTCCTCGCTATCCTGGGGCTCCGATGGCACCATAGGAATCGAGACATAACTTTATCTATGACATCAAAATGGGATTTCGGGACCCTCACTGGAGCCGCTCTATATACATATAACAGTTTCGGTAGCAGCACCATTTTAAAAATGTTGATCCTGCCTATTAAGGTCAAGGGGAGATTTTCCCAGGCTTCCAGCTTGCGTGTGACGTATTCCATAGTGGGCCTCAGATTCAGATGACAGAATTGCAGAGGGTCTCTATGTATGTGAATCCCCAAATAAAGAAAGCTGTCTACCACCTTCAAGGGGGATACCGGAGAGATATCTATCCCTTCCTCCATGTCCACTATACATAAACTTAATTTAGCCCAGTTCACTCGTAATCCTGAATACCTACCATATCCATTCACCACGTCTAGCAAGGTTTCTAAGGAGGGGCCAGGGTCAGCTAAGTACACCAACAGGTCATCCGCGTATAGCGAAACTTTCTCCTGTATCCCAGCTACCGTCCACCCCTCTATCAAGGAGCTATTATTAATCAATTGAGTAAGAGGTTCCATTATCAGAGCGAACAACAACGGGGACAGGGGACAACCCTGCCTTGTACCTCTGTATAACTTAAATGGTCGGGAAAGAGAGCCATTTACTCTGATACGCGCTGTAGGCGCCTGATACAATAATTGGACCCACTGAATGAAGGAGGGAGGGAAGCCAAGGCGGGACATTGTCTCCCAAATAAAGTGCCACTCTACCGAGTCAAAGGCTTTCTCATTATCGAGAGATGCCAGGACCCTTGACCCCGCATTATCATGCCTGACCTGCAAGTTCGTAAATAACCTCCTAAGGTTGATATCAGTTGTTTTCCCGGGCATAAAGCCAGATTGGTCAGGGTCAATAATGGATAAGACTACCCTACTAAGTCTCTTGGCCAAGATTTTAGCTAAGATCTTGGCATCAGTGTTCAGTAGGGAAATAGGTCTATATGATGCACAGTGGTCCGGAGACTTCCCAGTTTTATGAATCACCACAATGGTAGCCTCTCCAAAGGATAATGGTAAGCCACCGGAGTCAAATGTGTAATTAAAAAGATTCAGTAGACGTGTAGAGTGCAACCCAACATCTAATCTGTACCATTCGACTGGGAACCCATCCGGACCAGGTGATTTCCCTACTGCCATATCTCTGATCGCAGCTTTAATTTCTTCCACATCAATAGCTGCCTCTAGAAACTTACTGTCTGCCCTAGCCAGTGGTGTAAGGGGGATGTTCTGAAGGAAAGATCGGATCTCATCCGGGGACATCACAATTTTGGAGCTATAAAGGTCCGCATAAAATTGAGCAAATTGCTCACATATGTCCTCCGGCCGATATACCCTTGAGCCATCCCCGCAGGTGATGTGTGGGACCACTGTCTGAGGCGACTCAGTCCTGGCCAGGAACGCCAAAGCACTCCCATTCTTATCCCCATCAGCAAATATTACACGCCTTTGATATAACAACTTCTTCTGGGTATATTCTGTTAGGTGTAAACTAAGTTTCCTCTGAGCCTCATCCCATAATCTACGACCCTCTCCATCCGGATTTGTAATAAAAGCCTGTTCTCTCTCTCTACCACTTCCCCCTCTAACTTAGGCTACTTTCACACTAGCGCTTGATCGGATCCGTTTCTGAACGGATCCGATCATATTAATGCAGACGGAGGCTCCGTTCAGTACGGATCCGTCTGCATTAATAACTTAGAAAAATTTCTAAGTGCGCAAGATGCCTGAGCGGATCCGTTCAGACTTTCAATGTAAAGTCAATGGGGGACGGATCCGCTTGAAGATTGAGCCATATGGTGTCATCTTCAAGCGGATCCGTTCCCATTGACTTACATTGTAAGTCTGAACGGATCCGCTCGCCTCCGCACGGCCAGGCGGACAGCTGAACGGAGGCGAGCGGAGCGGAGGCTGAACGCCGCCAGACTGATGCAGTCTGAGCGGATCCGCTCCATTCAGACTGCATCAGGGCTGGACGGAGGCGTTCGGGTCCGCTCGTGAGCTCCTTCAAATGGAGCTCACGAACGGACCTATGAACGCTAGTGTGAAAGTAGCCTTAGTCCTCGTTGCACTCATCTCCTTCCTATACGTAGCTATCGCATGAATCAGAGTACCCCTCATCACAACTTTGAATGCTTCCCACTCTATCAACAGGTTAGTTGAGCCCTCATTGAAATCCCAATAGACCTTCACACCCTGCTGTACAGCCCAAACCACAGGCAGGACCTCTAGCCATTTACTATTGAGTCTCCATATTCTATCAACCGGTGCCAGGGGTTGCTTCAGAACCACTAACAAAGGGGCATGATCAGAAATACCTCGTGGCAGGTAATCAGCCACCGCCAGAGAGGGCAATAGATCCCTACTAAGGAATACTAAATCTATCCGTGAAAGCGTAACATGTGAAGCGGAGTAGCAGGAATATTGGCGCAAGCCCGGATGCAAGTACCTCCAACCCTCCGTTAAATAAAATACATCAGCCCAGGAGCTTAGCGACTCATTATGGGTATCACTAGGGCGAAGTCGATCCAACGACTGGTCCAAAGTCGCGTTATAATCTCCAAAGGCAATCAGAGGCACCGGGGGCATAGCTGCTACCCTTCTCATGACCTCATCCAATATATCCCTCCGAAAAGGGGGAGGGACATAAAGGCCCGCGACAAGATAATCAATGCCCCTGATTGCAACATGGAGAATCACAAAACGCCCCATCGTCTCCGTATGCACAGAATACACTCGGAAGGGAAGGGACTTCGCTACCAGAACCGACACACCTCTAGCTCTAGAATTATATACAGCATGGTATGCTGAACCTACCCAGGGCCTCTTTAATGCTAAAAGCTTTCGCCCCTGCAGATGTGTCTCCTGCAATATCAGAACATCAGGATTATGACTTCGTAGAAAATTAAAGACCAGAGATCGTTTCATTTTGTCATTGAGACCCCTGACATTCCAGGAGACTATCGACAAACCGACATTATGGAGGTCTATTGAGACAATAATCCCAGAAGTAACTGCACCACCCAACGCATACACTCACACATTCATACCAACTTCCAAACTTTAGAGCAAGAGCTCCTGAATACACCCGTAACACCAGGCAACACCCCCCACCCTGCCCAGATGACCCCAACATATCCAAGCCTAAAAACCCTCCCCCCATTTGCCTCTTTAGTAGAAAAATGGGAACAGCAAAGCCGTTCTCAACCCCACTGCTCTAGGTAAACCTAAAACTGAACCTATGCAGCAGGTTGTCACAACCATCCCTCATTCAGCTCCGTTATTATTACGATCATCTGAAACACATGGTGAGACACCCAAAACATTAGATATGCGGCTCTCAGCCTCTGCGGTCTAGCCAGTCCGATGCCTCTTCAGGGGTGGCAAAGAACTTCACCTGCCCACCCTCCTTCTCTCTTAACCGGGCTCTCACCGCCGTGAACTGTCTACATTGCTTCTGCACTTCTGTAGAAAAGTCCGGGTAGAAGGAGATCCGGGTATTATCAAAATGAATGTCCTTTAGTCGGCGAGCTGCAGCCAGAATAGCATCACGGTCTCTGTAGTTTAGAACCTTAAAGATAAAAGGACGAGATGGGGCTCCAGGAGGCAGGGGGCGGGTGGGAATCCTGTGAGCACGTTCAACTGCAAAAGTCCCTGATAGATTTATAGGATTAAAGATTTGTTTTATAAGACGTTCCACAAATTCTTCAGGAGAGGGCCCCTCTGCTCTTTCAGGTAAACCCATAATGCGGATGTTGTTCCGTCTGTTACGGTTCTCGGCATCCTCTACCTTCGCCATCAGGGTCTTGACTTGATTCTGTAACGTATTTATTGCGGAGTCATCACGCTGAACTCTGTCCTCCACATCGCTCACTCTCCTTTCCACCTCAGTTGTTCTCTCTCTAATCTTATCAATATCATGTCTGAGAAGAGTAAGATCAGCCTGGACATGGTCAATTTTGACCGTAAGCGCCGTTTGGCAGTTAGTGATGGCTGCCATAACTTTTGCAAGGTTCACTTCTGGGCGCTCAGAGGAGGTCGCAACCTCTCGATCCTCTGTCTGGCTCATATTGTCCAGCATTAGTTTAGGTGGATTAGCTGGTCCTGAGGTGCCCGTTTTCCGGCCCATAAGGTGATCTCCCCTTCACCAGTAATAGGAACACTGGCCCTTTAATTAGCTCCCTCACCCAGGGGCAACAGAACAGCAGCGGCACCACTCTCAAGTAGATTCTTATCTTTTCCTGGGGCCAGGATGTACTTGCCCTGCTCAGTTGAGGCGCACTCTCCACCCAGTATAGTTGCCAGATGGATGCAGATAGGAGAGCCAAGATCCCGCTTCAATCCTGGGGCATGAAGACGACTGCTCACAGCGTCACAGGTAAGATGGCGCCCGCACCGCCAGACACGTGGGGGACCTCAAGCCGGCAGCCCAGCAGTGAGAAAAACGGGGGGATCGCACTGATCAGCAGCTCCAGGACTCACCCGATCACCACCACCGGTGAGTAAGATGTTCTTGCGTCCCCACCTCTCCCGCTCTCACCGAAGGGCCCGCAGTGCTGGACAACGCTCCGCTCACAGGCCTCACTCAAAAGGATCCAGCAGACAGTGACCGCAGCAGACACAGAGCAGAAACTCTGGTTACCGGTAAACCGTGAGTTGCGGACCACGTAGGGGTGTCTCTTTCAGACCAATCGCCCAGATAATCAGGATACTGCAGGATAATGTCGGAGCTGAACCGACTTGCGTCTTCACACCATGACGGCTAGGCCACGCCCCCCTGGACCCATTACTTTTCAATGGGGCCGGAATGTGCTGTCCGCATCCGCATTTGCAGATCCGCAATTGCAGACAAGATTAGGCATTTTCTATTATAGTGCCGGCGATGTGCGGTCCGAAAATTTCGGAATGCACATTGCCGGTGTCTGTGTTTTGCGAATCCGCAAAACACTTACAGACGTGTGAATGGACCCTCATAGTAACATTATTAAAGGTTACATTTTCTTCATGTATATTCTAATGGATTGCCTTCCTTGTACAATGTTAGTATATTATAGTGCATTTGTATTGTGCGGCAGTCGTGTGCGGTTCTGCTGCGATACTGCAGGTATATAGAGGGGCAAGCGTTACTGGGACAAATCATTTCTACTGGTTTGATATACCAGTCGTCGTCCCGAAAAAACTGATTGAAGCGGGGTGTTATATACCAATGTACTTTCTTTATAGTGCATTTGGGTACTGTATAGTGCATTTGCGTATGCGAAAATTATATTGCTGATATTTCGCATTGAAAAAACTTATGAATGGAGATCGCAAAATCGAAAAAATACATCTGGTGTCACTGTCCATGTTGTGGGACTGTTTGTGCACTTCTAGTAATTATTTCTTGGCTGCAAATATGAGCTGAAGATTTTTCAGGTTCGCCTGCCAAAGAGTCCTTTGAAGAAGCCTAATAAAACAAAGCAATAGGTCGCGCTTACAATAATAGTACGGCCCATGTGTTACGGACTGCTCTCTCCTGCTCACACAGTAAGCGCTACCTGTCTTGCTGTACAAATGTAATCTTCTCCTGCCCCAGTGTGTACAACACTTTGGAGTAAATAGAACCAGTGAATCTCCTGTCACTCCGATGTTACTCACGTACACAGGGGCGGAGCTCCCTGACTTTACCTGCAATCTCATTCACATCAGCGTGCCGCCAAAATACTGTTTAAATAGTCATTGTTGTTACCCTTCTGTATACGCTATTATTGTCCTGATGAAGAGGACTGTACGTCCTCGAAACGCGTTGACCATAGAATAAAAATCCACCTTTCTTTTAATAATATTACCTGGCAGGTACTCTCCTGTTTACAGCGCCGCTAGAAAAGGTTCAAAATCCCCCCTTTTTATTGCTTTAAGTTTTATTTCTGTTGCCACTTCTGCGGCAGAGAAAAGGACCTTGGCAGCAGTTACAGGTTCCCCGCACGCTGAACGGGCAAATACCAGCAAGGCTATCTACAGTTGTTGTGGCTCATCACAACAACAAATGGTAAGCGCTTCTTCTATGTAGCGTGATTCATCAGTTTTACAGCCACACACACGTGTAGGGAGAGGATGCTGCTGCTGTGAGGGAGAGAATAGGAAAGAATCTTTAATCAACTCCAATTGAACTCAGCGATCTATATACATTTATTTGTGTGGGTGCAGGGCACAATCTTTTCACCCTGCCCTGAGCCCAGTGACAGAGAAAAAGAACTTTCATCCGTCTGTTAGTTCGGTGGGCGGCGGCGGCCATTTTATGCAAGCTCAGTGCACCAGCACTGCATATGTGCTTTTGTGACATTGAAATACAAGCTTGAAATACGGCAATAATAATCTATTTTTTTTTTTTTAAAACACCCTTTTTTGGCAATATTCTACATCTGGTGCCTTTGCAGCATTAGTGAGTGTACAATTTAAGCTAGAAATACAGCTATAATTTTCTGGGTTTTAAAAAACACCCTTTTTGGGAAAAATACACAATTTTACAGCCCATGCTGCATCTGCACGTGTGAAATTCAAGGGTTATATACAGCTTTCATATTCTGTTAGTAAAAAAAACCACCCATTTTGGGCAAAGTACTTAATATTGCAGTCTTTGCTGCATCTGTTATTGTTAAAAACAAGTTTGAAAAACTTCAATGATTTTCTGGCTTTGAAAAAACACCCATTTTTGGCAATAACCTCCATCTTGGGAATCCCTTTTTGGGCAAAATACACAATTTTACAGCCCTTGCTGCATCTGGACGTGTGAAATGCAAGGGTTATATAATGCGGTCATATTCTGTTATTAAAAAAACACCCATTTTGGGCAAAAAACTTAATTTTGCAGCCTTTGCTGCATATGTCATTGGAAGATACACCCTTTAGATACCGTGGTTCTATTCTGCTATTAATAAAACACCCTTTTTGGGCAAAATACACAATTTTACAGCCCTTGCTGCATCTGCTCGTGTGAAATTCAAGGGTTATATACTGCTGTCATATTCTGTTATTTAAAAACACCCATTTTGGGCAAAAAAAAAAATTTTGCAGCCTTTGCTGCATATGTCATTGTGAGATACATCCTTTGGATACTGTGGTTCTATTCTGCTATTAATAAAAAAAACATTTTGGGCAAAAATCTTTAATTGCGGCCTAGTCTGCATCTGTACGTCAGAGATACGCTCTTTACATACTGTCGTTCTATTCTGCTATTAATAAAACACCCATATAGGGCAAGATCCTAAATTTGAGAAATATGAGGAGAGCGTCAAATAAGGGACGTGGCCCAGGTCGTGGTGCTGCTGGTGGAGCTCGTGTTGCAGGGAGAGGACGTGGTCGATCTGTGCCAGCTACACGCACAAGTGAAACCCCTTCCTCAGGTGCGAGTAGGCGACAGAACCTGCAGCGGTATTTGGTCGGGCCTAATGCGGCTCTACGAATGGTAAGGCCAAGAAAAGGCGATAGTAGATTGGGTGGCTGACAGTGGCTCCAGTTCCTTTGCATTGTCTCCCACCCAGTCTCCTGCTGAAAGATCAGAGTTGGCACCTGCAGCCGATGTCCATCAGTCTTTCACCTCAGTCTGAGCCCCAAGTCATGCAGCAGTCTCTTCTTCTTTGTGCTGACTCTGTTAGCAGGGTTTCCCAGGGCCATCCACCTATCCCTGCCCCAGAAGTGGAAGAGATTGAGTGCACCGATGCCCAACCACTTATGTTTCAAGATGAGTACATCGCAGCATGTCTTGGATGATGACGAAACACAGGTGCCAACTGCTGGGGCTTTTGAAAGTGTGCAGACTGACAAGGAGGGCAGGGATGAAGACTGGGTGGAAGATGATGTGGAGGATGATGAGGTCCTCGACCCCACATAGAATCAAGGTCATGCGAGTGACCGATGTAGTTCGGGGGAAGAGGCGGTGGTCGCACAGAGCCACCAGCACAGCAGAAGAGGGAGCAGGGTGCAAAAGCGGAGCGGCCGTCCTCTAGACAGTACGCCTGCTACTGCCCACCGCAGCATGGGACCGAGCACACCAAAGCCAGCTCCAAGGAGTTTCCTGGCGTGGCAGTTCTTCAGACAATGTGCTGACGACAAGAAACGAGTGGTTTGCATGCTGTGCAATCAGAGCCTGAAGCGAGGCATAAACCTTCTCAACCTCAGCACAACCTGCATGACCAGGCATCTAAGTGCAAAGCACGAGCTGCAGTGGAGTAGACACCTCAAAAATTAAGAAAGGTCTCTGGCTCCTCCTGCTTCCTTTTCTGCTGCAGTCTCGGCCTCTTCATCCACCTCTGGAGTGACAGTGCCACCTGCCACCCCGCAAACAGAGGATCTGCCAGCAACACAAACACCTGGGTCACCAAGCATCTCCACAATGTCCCACGGAAGCGTTCAGCTCTTCATCTCCCAAACACTGGAGCGGAAGAGGAAGTACCCCCCTACCCACCCGCGATCCCTGACCTTGAATGACAGCATTTCAAAATTACTGTCCTTTGAAATGCTGTCATTCCATCTAGTTGAGACAGAGAGTTTTAAAGGCCTTATGTCCCACAGTACTTCGTGCCCAGCCGCCACTACTTTTCCAGGCAAGCCATCCCTTCCCTGCACAACCAAGTAGGGGACAAAATCAGGTGTGCACTGCGCAATGGCATCTGTGGCAAGGTGCACCTTACTACGGATACGTGGACCAGTAAGCACGGTCAGGGACGTTATATCTCCCTCACAGCACACTGGGTAAATGCAGTGGCGGCCGGGCCTGAGGCGGATAGCAGTTTGGCGCATGTCCTTCCACCACCGAGGATTGCAGGGCGCTTCAGTTTGCCTCCTGTTGCTTCCTCCTCCTACTCTGCTTCCTTATCCTCTACCTGCTCTTCATCCAGTCAGCGTAACACCTTCACCACCAACTTCAGCACAGCCAGGGGTAAACGACAGCAGGCAGTTTTAAAACTTATCTGTTTGGGGACAAACCCCACACCGCGCAGGGGCTGTGGACGGGCCTTGAACAACAGACCAATGAGTGGTTGGTGCCTGTAAGCCTCAAGCCCAGCCTGGTAGTGTGCGATAATGGGCAAAATCTCGTAGCAGCTCTTGGACTAGCCGGTTTGACGCACATCCCTTGCCTGGCGCATGTGCTGAATTTGGTATAGAACAACACAACAGCACTCTACAAACCAAATAAAGTACGGTACAAAGTATATTATATTGCAAATGCTATGCTAATAAATTAGAGATGCTTAGCAAATTCATTTTGTACAAAATAATTTGAGCCCGTTTGCCGCACGACAAGGCGATCTCTATAAGACGGGTCCTAACACTAAACTCACCTGTTATGTGCCATGTCAGCGACCATGAAATTCAGGAAGTGTAGGTACCACATACATGTTGGACCCCTTTTGGTTTATATCTGTGGTGCCAAAATGGCCTCCATTGAATCCAGGGACTACAAATACCAACATGCATGCTGTTGGTATTTAATATAACTTTGTACTTTATTTGGTTTGTACAGTGCTGTTGCACTATGTGTTGTTCTATATGTAGTTTCAGCCATAGCGACGTGCACCTACGCATTGGGATGTGCTGACCCCCTTTTTGTTTTGTAGTTTTTATGGGAGATTATATGGCTGACTCCTATTTTGGTTGTGCACTCCTGGGGCCTGTTTTGCCTCACAGGCTGATTTTAATTAGCATGAGTACATAGTTTGCTCAGCATGCATGTTGGTATTTGTAGTCCCTGGATTCAATGGAGGCCATTTTGGCTCCACACAGATATAAACCAAAAGGGGTCCAACATGCATGTGGGACCTACATTACCTGAATTTCATGGTCGCTGTCATGGCACATAACAGGTGAGTTTAGTGTTAGGACCCGTCTAATAGAGATCGCCTTGGCGTGCAGCAGACGGGCTCTAATAATTTTGTACAAAATGTATTTGCTAAGCATCTCTAATTTATTAGCATAGCATTTGCAATAGAATATACCTTTGTACTTTATTTGGTTTGTAGAGTGCTGTTGCAATATGTGTTGTTCTATATGTAGTTTCAGCCATAGCGATGTGCACCTACGCATTGGGATGTGCTGACCCCCTTTTTGTTTTGTGCTGAATTTGGTGGTGCAGAGATTCCTTAAAAATTACCCCGATATGTCAGATCTGCTGCAGAAAGTGCGGGCCGTCTGTGCGCGCTTTTGGCGTTGTCTCACCCTGCTGCTGCTCGCTGCAGCGTAACTTCGGCCTTCCCGCTCACCGCCTCATATGCGACGTGCCACCAGGTGGAACTCCACCTTACACATGCTGGAGAGACTGTGCGAGCAGCAGCAGGCGATAGTGGAGTTTCAGCTGCAGCACGCACGGGTGAGTTACTCTGTGGAACAGCACCACTTTACCACCAATGACTGGGCCTCCATGCGAGACCTGTGTTCCTTGTTGCGCTGTTTCGAGTACTCCACCAACATGGCCAGTGCTGATAACGCCATTCTCAGCGTTACTATCCCACTTCTATGCCTCCTTGAAAAAAAGCTGCTGGCGATGATGGAAGAGGATGTGGCGCAGGAGGAAGAGGAGGAAGAGGGATCATTTCATAGGGTTTCCGGCCAGTCATTCACAAGTGACTCCGAGGGTGGGTTCCTGCACCCACAAACCATAGGTACACAATTGTCCAGCCAGGGCACAGTTCTGGAGGATGACGAGGTGGAGGATGAGAAAGAGGAGATGGGGGAGGAGGAACCATGTACACAGCAGGGTGGCACCCAGACCAGCTCATTGCCATCACTGGTGAACATGTGTTTAGCAAGGGAGGGGGCGTCATCACTGACAAGCGCAGCTGCCTGTCTACAGCCAATGTGGACAAGCTCACGTTCATTAAAATGAACCAGGCATAGATCCCACAGGACTTGTCCGTACCTTGTGCAGAATAGACATGTATACCGGCACTAACCAGCCATTGTTATACTTCAGCGCAATTGGTCATTCTTGTATTTTTGATATTTCCCACTCTTATGGGGTGTACCCTAATAAAAAAATAATAAAACCAAAAACCAGTGTTGGCTACCTCATCTTCCTCCACCGCATCCTACTCCATATGGACCTCCACCTCATAAATCAAGTTGTTGTTTTTTTATTTGTACGTAATTTATTTTATTTTATGTCATTTCACTCATTTATCTGTTACATTTTAGGGTGAAATTCACCAATTTTTGGGTGTGATATACCACTGCTATACCTAGTAGACAGGTAAAAAAAAAATCACTAATTTGTCTGTTGCATTTTCAGGTGAAATTCACAAATTTTTGGGTGTGATATACCACTCCTATACCTAGTAGACAGGTAAAAAAAAAAAAATCATGAATTTGTCTGTTACATTTTCGGGTTATATTCTCCAATTTTTTTGGTGTTATATACCACTGCTATACCTAGTAGACATGTAAAAAACAATCACTAATTTGTCTGTTACATTTAAGGGGCTAAATTAAATTAAATTTTTGGCTGTGATATACCCCTGCTCTACCTAGTTGACAGCTTAATAAATTTCACAAATTTTTCTTTTACAATTTCGGTTGACATTCAACAATTTTTGGCTGTGATATACCCCTGCTCTACCTAGTAGACAGGTAATAAATTTCACACATTTTTCTGTTACATTCTTGGGTTGACATTTTACAATTTTTGACGTGAATAAACCCCTGCTCTGCATAGGTGACAGGGACTGAAATTTTTTAAAATAATCTGTTCCATTGGTGGGTGACATTAACCCATTTCTGGCAATGAAAAACCCCTACTCTGCATAGGTGACATGGACTTAAATTTCTAAAATTCATCTTTAATTGTCCCTTTCCTTCGATTCTTCTGCTTTAATAACTTTTCACATATTTCCGCTCAATCAAAATTAAATTTCATACATTTATCCCCCTTGGATGTGGTCTCTATTTCTCACGCTCCCTCTCCGGCGTGGAACCCTGACTCGCCGATAACCGTGATCAACATGGTAGGCTCAGAAAAGAACATCGAAAGTTGATAGAGAAGATATCCAAATGTATGGTGGACGTCACGGGGGCACCTCTGCAGAGGTGACAGGAACATAAATTTAAAAAAATCGTCTGTTACATTGTCAGGTGACATTTTACCAATTTTGCCGGATAGAAACTCCTGCTCTGCATAGGTGACAGGGAATTACATTTCAGAAATTCTTCTTTAATTGATGTGCGCCACCTCCTTTTATTCAATGCTTAAACTTTAACAAGTTGTCCCACATTTGCGCTTCAATAGTTTGTCCCACATTTCCGCTTCATCATATTTAATTTGAAACAATTAATTTCCCTTAGATGTGGTCTCTCTTTCTCACGCTGCCTCTCCGGCGTGGAACCCTGAATCGCTGCTAACCGTGATCAACATGGTAGGCTCAGAAAAGAACATCGAAAGTTGATAGAGAAGATAACCAAATGTATGGTGGACGTCACAGGGATGTGCGATCAGGCAGAAGTTATCTAGAGTCAACAAAGCGGCAGCAGGGCCTCTCCTGGCTAACGTTTCCTAATCCAAAATACCCCAGTGACATTCCCTATAATTTTTAATTAATCATTCAAATAACAGGGCATCTTAAGAGTCCTGTATTGTTATTTATCGTCACTACCTCCCTGAGTCGGGAGTGGTTAATTGCCGCGCGCCCCCTCCTTTCCTTCAATTCTTCTGCTTTAATAATTTATCCCATATTTCCGCTCGATCACAATTAAATTTCATCCATTGATCTCCCTTGGATGTGGTCTATCTTTCTCACACACCCTCTCCTGTGTGGAACCCTGATTCGCTGCTAACCGTGATCAACATGGTAGACACAGAAAAGAACATCGAAAGTTGATAGAACAGATATTCAATTGGATCGTGAACATCACGGGGACGTGCGACATGGTGGAGCAGTATGCTTGCACACGCCTACACGAACTGATGGTTCTGCCCCTGCAACTTCTGGGTCTCCAAATCGGGCACATGGCCTGAGCTTGCCCTTTACCCCTTGGAGGTGCTGGCCTGCCCTGCAGCCAGTGTATTGTCTGAATGTGTGTTTAGCACGACTGGAGGGGGATTTCACAGGTTATATTTCCCAATGTTTTGGGGTGTACCCTAATTTAAAAAAATAAAAAATAAAATTACAACCAAAAAGCAGTGTAGGCTACCTCCTCATCCACCGCGGCTTCTACCTACACCGCCACATCCAACGCCTCCTCAACCTCCTTCTCCATATGGACCTCGTCCTCCTAGATCAAGATTATTATTTTTTATTTTTACGTATTTTATGTTTTTTAAAGTAATTTCCCTATCCACTTTTGTTTGCAGAGCACTTGCCATGCTCTTAACCACATTTTGCTGCCATTTGTAGCCCTCTAGCCCTTTCCATAACTTTTTTAGAGCCATTTTAGTGCTCCAAAGTTCGGGTCCCCATTGACTTCAATGGGGTTCAGGTTCGGGGTCAAGTTCGGGTCCCCAACTTGAACTTTTTTGTGAACTTTGGCCGAACCTGTCAAACCCGAACATCCAGGTGTCCGCTCAACTCTATTTCCTAGCACTCTTTACTATTAGTGGTAGGACTCTACTCTTCTGCCCTTTCTGCAACATTATACACACACACGGACCAGACGGTGAGAAATCGGTGTGGTCACAGAGGGTGGAATACAGCAGAATCCCCACCTTTCATCTGTGGGGATGGGAACAACCTGATTGGGTGTGAGATTCAAGCAAGGTCCTACCTATACATGTTCTCTGGTAAGAAGAGGGTACCTTTTTGTATGTTGGTTTACCCTTCACAAACCCTTTACAAACACACTTTCATGGTAGGAAATTGTTGTTGGTACTGGCCCATTAAGTAGTGGTGTCTATGAATAGAATTGTTGGCCTTTTAAATTTTAAAGGTATAACATTAAAAGTTACATTTTACTACTGCCCGTTTTATTGTTCCAGCCTCTATATAAGCTGGAGTCACGTAGCGCTGCACGTCACTCTGCTCTTTACTAGTGTAGGGATAGGATGCTGCTGCTGTGAGGGAGAGAATTGGAAAGAATATGTTATCAGAAGTGCTTGTTAACTCAGCGATCTACAGTGATTTTGTTTTGTGGGTGCAGTGCACCATTTTTTTTACCCTGCCCCTGAGCCCAGTGACACAGAAAAATAACTTTTATCCGTCTGTTAGTTAGGTGGGCGTCGGCGGCCATTTTGTGCAAGTTCAATGCACCAGCACTGCATATGTGCATTTGTGACAGTCAAATACAAGCTTTAAATGCTGCAGTTATATTCAGGGTTTTAAAAAAAAAACACCCATTTTTTGCAAGATAATACTGTCACGGATGGTGTTGCAGAAAGCTGGAACTTATAAATAAACATCCGACTGGCTTGATCACAAACTAAGGAGCATATGGGTGAGCCCTATAAAACCCCTAGAGCTCTCCCTGACTGCTATGCCCATGCAAAGGTCTTTATGGTAGACGATTGCCTGCCCACGTACCTTATACTGTGTGACACCTTAAAACCCTATAATAGTGAGGGGACACGACCACCGGCTCCCTGCACTTAATACGAACAGAGTCAGGGTCACCTAGAATCAAGCCAGCAAGGAAACACAAATAAAGGAAAAGGACTTATCTGAGGAATCAGCAGTAGCAGCCTCCAGCAGTGATCAACTCATCCAGAAAGAAGTATAAACCGCAAAGTGAGGCAGTATGGGATGGAATATAAAGGGAGACAATTAGTGTAAATAGGTGACAGCTGGGAGAAGGAAAGGAGATGACAAAGTGAAACCAAAACAAAGAACCTCATGCAAGAGGTAGAGAAGAAAGTCTAACAGACCTTCTCACAGATCTGGCGCTGACAAATACATTTTGGGTCCTTTGCTGAATTAGTGACAGTCAAATCCAAGCTGTAAATACTGCAGTTATATTCTGGGTTTAAAAAAAAAACATTTTTTGCAAGACCCTACATTTCGGGTCTTTGCTGCATTTGTTACAGTCAAATACAAGCTCTAAATACTGCAGTTATATTCAGGGTTTAAAAAAAAACACCCATTTTGCTGCTGGTTGAGCTCCTGTTGCAGGGATAGGACGTGGTGGATCTGTGCTAGCTACACGCACAATTGAAACACCTTCCTCAGGTGCGAGTAGGCGACAGAACTAGAGTTGAGCGAACACCTGGATGTTCGGGTTCGAGAAGTTCGGCCGAACTTCCCGGAAATGTTCGGGTTCGGGATCCGAACCCGATCCGAACTTTGTCTCGAACCCGAACCCGAACCGCATTGAAGTCAATGGGGACCCGAACTTTTGGGCACTAAAAAGGCTGTAAAACAGCCCAGGAAAGAGCTAGAGGGCTGCAAAAGGCAGCAACATGTAGGTAAATCCCCTGCAAACATATGTGGATAGGGAAATGAATTAAAATTAAAAAAATAAAAATGAACCAATATCAATTGGACAGAGGTCTCATAGCAGAGAATCTGGCTTCACGTCAGCAGAGAATCAGTCTCTTCATGCCATAGCAAAGAATCTGGCTTCATGTCAGCAGAGAATCATTCTCTTCATGCCATAGCAGAGAATCTGGCTTCATGTCAGCGCAGAATCATTCTTCATGTCATAGCAGAGAATCAGGCTTCACGTCACCCACCACTGGAACAGGCCACTGTCACACATTTAGGCCCCGGCAACCAGGCAGAGGAGAGAGGTCCCGTAACAGAGAATCTGGCCTGATGTCAGCACAGAATCTGTCTTCATGTCATAGCAGAGAATCAGGCTTCACATCACCCACCACTGGAACAGGCCACTGTCACATATTTAGGCCCAGGCAGAGGAGAGAGGTCCCGTAACAGAAAATCTGTCCTTATGTCAGCACAGAATCTGTCTTCATGTCATAGCAGAGAATCAGGCTTCACGTCACCAACCACTGGAACAGGCCACTGTCACACATTTAGGCCCAGGCACCCAGGCAGAGGAGAGAGGTCCCGTAACAGAGAATCTGGCCTTATGTCAGCGCAGAATCTGTCTTCATGTCATAGCAGAGAATCAGGCTTCACGTCACCCACCACTGGAACAGGCCACTGTCACACATTTAGGCCCAGGCACCTAGGCAGAGGAGAGAGGTCCCGTAACAGAGAATCTGGCCTTATGTCAGCGCAGAATCTGTATTCATGTCATAGCAGAGAATCAGGCTTCACGTCACCCACCACTGGAACAGGCCACTGTCACACATTTAGGCCCCGGCACCCAGACAGAGGAGAGCGGTCCCGTAACAGAGAATCTGGCCTTATGTCAGCACAGAATCTGTCTTCATGTCATAGCAGAGAATCAGGCTTCACGTCACCCACCACTGGAACAGGCCACTGTCACACATTTAGGCCCAGGCACCCAGGCAGAGGAGAGAGGTCCCGTAACAGAGAATCTGGCCTTATGTCAGCGCAGAATCTGTATTCATGTCATAGCAGAGAACCAGGCTTCACGTCACCCACCACTGGAACAGGCCACTGTCACACATTTAGGCCCAGGCACCCAGGCAGAGGAGAGAGGTCCCGTAACAGAGAATCTGGCCTTATGTCAGCGCAGAATCTGTATTCATGTCATAGCAGAGAATCAGGCTTCACGTCACCCACCACTGGAACAGGCCACTGTCACACATTTAGGCCCCGGCACCCAGACAGAGGAGAGCGGTCCCGTAACAGAGAATCTGGCCTTATGTCAGCGCAGAATCTGTCTTCATGTCATAGCAGAGAATCAGGCTTCACGTCACCCACCACTGGAACAGGCCACTGTCACACATTTAGGCCCAGGCACCCAGGCAGAGGAGAGAGGTCCCGTAACAGAGAATCTGGCCTTATGTCAGTGCAGAATCTGTATTCATGTCATAGCAGAGAATCAGGCTTCACGTCACCCACCACTGGAACAGGCCACTGTCACACATTTAGGTCCAGGCACCCAGGCAGAGGAGAGAGGTCCCGTAACAGAGAATCTGGCCTTATGTCAGCGCAGAATCTGTATTCATGTCATAGCAGAGAATCAGGCTTCACGTCACCCACCACTGGAACAGGCCACTGTCACACATTTAGGCCCAGGCAGAGGAGAGAGGTCCCGTAACAGAGAATCTGGCCTTATGTCAGCGCAGAATCTGAATTCATGTCATAGCAGAGAATCAGGCTTCACGTCACCCACCACTGGAACAGGCCACTGTCACATATTTAGGCCCAGGCACCCAGGCAGAGGAGAGAGGTCGCGTAACAGAGAATCTGGCTTCATGTCAGCACAGAATAAGTCTTCATGTCATAGCAGAGAATCAGGCTTCACGTCACTCACCACTGGAACAGGCCACTGTCACACATTTAGGCCCCGGCACCCAGACAGAGGAGAGGTTCATTCAACTTTGGGTTGCCCCGCAATATAATGGTAAAATGAAATAAAAAATAGTATTGAATGAGGAAGTGCCCTGGAGTAGAATAATATATTGTTAAGGGGAGGTAGTTAATATCTAATCTGCACAAAGGATGGACAGGTCCTGTGGGATCCATGCCTGGTTCATTTTTATGAACGTCAGCTTGTCCACATTGGCTGTAGACAGGCGGCTGCCTTTGTCTGTAATGACGCCCCCTGCCGTGCTGAATACACGTTCAGACAAAACGCTGGCCGCCGGGCAGGCCAGCACCTCCAAGGCATAAAAGGCTAGCTCTGGCCACGTGGACAATTTGGAGACCCAGAAGTTGAATGGGGCCGAACCATCAGTCAGTACGTGGAGGGGTGTGCACAGGTACTGTTCCACCATGTTAGTGAAATGTTGCCTCCTGCTAACACGTTCCGTATCAGGTGGTGGTGCAGTTAGCTGTGGCGTGGTGACAAAACTTTTCCACATCTCTGCCATGCTAACCCTGCCCTCAGAGGAGCTGGCCGTGACACAGCTGCGTTGGCGACCTCTGGTTCCTCCTCTGCCTTCGCCTTGGGCTTCCACTGGTTCCCCTGTGACATTTGGGAATGCTCTCAGTAGCGCGTCTACCAACGTGCGCTTGTACTCGCGCATCTTTCTATCACGCTCCAGTGTAGGAAGTAAGGTGGGCACATTGTCTTTGTACCGGGGATCCAGCAGGGTGGCAACCCAGTATTCCGCACACGTTAAAATGTGGGCAACTCTGCTGTCGTTGCGCAGGCACTGCAGCATGTAGTCGCTCATGTGTGCCAGGCTGCCCAGAGGTAAGGACAAGCTGTCCTCTGTGGGAGGCGTATCGTCATCGTCCTGTGTTTCCCCCCAGCCACGCACCAGTGATGGGCCCGAGCTGCTTTGGGTGCCACCCCGCTGTGAACATGCTTCATCCTTATCCTCCTCCACCTCCTCCTCATACTCGTCCTCCTCATCCTCCAGTAGTGGGCCCTGTCTGGCCACATTTGTACCTGGCCTCTGGTGTTGCAAAAAACCTCCCTCTGAGTCACTTTGAAGAGACTGGCCTGAAAGTGCTAAAAATGACCCCTCTTCCTCCTCTTCCTCCTGGGCCACCTCCTCTTCCATCATCGCCCTAAGTGTTTTCTCAAGGAGACATAGAAGTGGTATTGTAACGCTGATAACGGCGTCATCGCCACTGGCCATGTTGGTGGAGTACTCGAAACAGCGCAACAGGGCACACAGGTCTCGCATGGAGGCCCAGTCATTGGTGGTGAAGTGTGTCTGATCCGCAGTGCGACTGACCCGTGCGTGCTGCAGCTGAAACTCCACTATGGCCTGCTGCTGCTCGCACAGTCTGTCCCGCAGATGCAAGGTGGAGTTCCACCTGGTGGGCACGTCGCATATGAGGCGGTGAGCGGGAAGGCCGAAGTTACGCTGTAGCGCAGACAGGCGAGCAGCGGCAGGGTGTGAACGCCGGAAGCGCGAACAGACGGCCCGCACTTTATGCAGCAGCTCTGACATGTCGGGGTAGTTGCGAATGAACTTCTGCACCACCAAATTCAGCACATGCGCCAGGCAAGGGATGTGCGTCAAACCGGCTAGTCCCAGAGCTGCAACGAGATTTCGCCCATTATCGCATACCACCAGGCCGGGCTTGAGGCTCACCGGCAGCAACCACTCGTCGGTCTGTTGTTCTATACCCCGCCACAACTCCTGTGCGGTGTGGGGCCTGTCCCCCAAACATATGAGTTTCAGAACGGCCTGCTGACGTTTACCCCGGGCTGTGCTGAAGTTGGTGGTGAAGGTGTGTGGCTGACTGGATGAGCAGGTGGAAGAAGAGGAGGAGGAAGCTGAGTAGGAGGAGGAGGAGACAGGAGGCAAAGAATGTTGCCCTGCGATCCTTGGCGGCGGAAGGACGTGCGCCAAACAGCTCTCCGCCTGGGGCCCAGCCGTCACTACATTTACCCAGTGTGCAGTTAGGGAGATATAGCGTCCCTGGCCGTGCTTACTGGTCCACGTATCTGTGGTTAGGTGGACCTTGCCACAGATGGCGTTGCGCAGTGCACACTTGATTTTATCGGACACTTGTTTGTGCAGGGAAGGCACGGCTCTCTTGGAGAAGTAGTGGCGGCTGGGAACAACATACTGTGGGACAGCAAGTGACATGAGCTGTTTGAAGCTGTGTGTGTCCACCAGCCTAAATGACAGCATTTCATAGGCCAGTAGTTTAGAAATGCTGGCATTCAGGGCCAGGGATCGAGGGTGGCTAGGTGGGAATTTACGCTTTCTCTCAAATGTTTGTGAGATGGAGAGCTGAACGCTGCCGTGTGACATGGTTGAGATGCTTGGTGACGCAGGTGGTGGTGTTGGTGGTACATCCCATGTTTGCTGGGCGGCAGGTGCCAACGTTCCTCCAGAGGCGGAGGAAGAGGCCGAGGCGGCGGCAGCAGCAGAAGAGGCCGAGGCAGCAGCAGAAGAGGTAGCAGGGGGAGCCTGAGTGACTTCTTTGTTTTTAAGGTGTTTACTCCACTGCAGTTCATGCTTTGCATGCAGGTGCCTGGTCATGCAGGTTGTGCTAAGGTTCAGAACGTTAATGCCTCGCTTCAGGCTCTGATGGCACAGCGTGCAAACCACTCGGGTCTTGTCGTCAGCACATTGTTTGAAGAAGTGCCATGCCAGGGAACTCCTTGAAGCTGCCTTTGGGGTGCTCGGTCCCAGATGGCGGCGGTCAGTAGCAGGCGGAGTCTCTTGGCGGCGGGTGTTCTGATTTTGCCCACTGCTCCCTCTTTTGCTACGCTGTTGGCTCGGTCTCACCACTGCCTCTTCCTCCGAACTGTGAAAGTCAGTGGCACGACCTTTATTCCATGTGGGGTCTAGGACCTCATCGTCCCCTGCATCGTCTTCCACCCAGTCTTGATCCGTGACCTCCTGTTCAGTCTGCACACTGCAGAAAGACGCAGCAGTTGGCACCTGTGTTTCGTCATCATCAGAGACGAGCTGAGGTGGTATTCCCATGTCCTCATCAGCAGGAAAAATAAGTGGTTGTGCGTTAGTGCATTCTATCTCTTCCACCCCTGGGGAAGGGCTAGGTGGATGCCCTTGGGAAACCCTGGCAGCCGAGTCTTCAAACAGCATAAGAGACTGCTGCATAACTTGAGGCTCAGACAGTTTCCCTGATATGCATGGGGGTGATGTGACAGACCGATGGGCTTGGTTTTCATGCGCCATCTGTGCGCTTTCTGCAGGAGACTGGGTGGGAGATAATGTGAACGTGCTGGATCCACTGTCGGCCACCCAATAGACTAATGCCTGCACCTGCTCAGGCCTTACCATCCTTAGAACGGCATTGGGCCCCACCAAATATCCCTGTAAATTCTGCTGGCTACTGGGACCTGAGGTAGTTGGTTCACTAGGACGTGTGGCTGTGGCAGAACGGCCACGTCCTCTCCCAGCACCAGAGGGTCCACTAACACCACCACGACCATGTCCACGTCCGCGTCCCTTATTAGATGTTTTCCTCATTGTTCCCGTTCACCACAATTTTGAGAATGGCAAATTTGGGAATGGTTTTTCAACCCAGAAAAAAAAGTGTGCTTTTACGGTCACTACAAATAACTTGACCAGCTAAAACAGTAGAGATTTGGTTAAATAGAGATGTGAGGCCTGTTTTTTTTTTTCGCTGTGTGACAGGTATAGGTTTAATCACAGAATGACACTTCTATCAGCAGGCTAGCGTGTGTCTTAGGTTTTTCTGAATGACACTATCAATACCTTCAATGTAAGATTTTCTTTTTGGGATAGATTTCAAGTAGGCCTCAAATACCAGAAACTAGTTATTTTGAGAATGGCAAATTTGGGAATGGTTTTTCAACCCAGAAAAAAAAGTGTGCTTTTACGGTCACTACAAATAACTTGACCAGCTAAAACAGTAGAGATTTGGTTAAATAGAGATGTGAGGCCTGTTTTTTTTTGCGCTGTGTGACAGGTATAGGTTTAATCACAGAATCAGACTTCTATCAGCACGCTAGCGTGTGTCCTAGGTTTTTCTGAATGACACTATCAGTACCTTCAATGTAAGATATCCTTTTTGGGATAGATTTCAAGTAGGCCTCAAATACCAGAAACTAGTTATTTTGAGAATGGCAAATTTGGGAATGGTTTTTCAACCCAGAAAAAAAAGTGTGCTTTTACGGTCACTACAAATAACTTGACCAGCTAAAACAGTACAGATTTGGTTGAATAGAAATGTCAGGTCTATTTTTTAGGCGCTGGGTGACAGGCTCAACTTGCCCCTGATGTAATATATGGCCAAAAAATAACCACACTGTTGATGGTTAAATGCATTTGGGTGACACAGGCTCAGCCTGCACCAGATGTAGTATATGGGCAAAAAATAATCAGACTGTTGATGGTTAAATGCACTTGGGTGACACAGGCTCAGCCTGCAGCTGATGTAGTGTATGGCCAAAAAATAACCAGACTGTTGATGGTTAAATGCACTTCGGTGACACAGGCTCAGCCTGCAGCTGATGTAGGATATAGCACAAAATAACCACACTATCGATGGTTAAATACACTTGGTGATAGCTTGTGCTGGCGCACCACAAGTGACAAAATGGCCGCCGATCACCCCAGAAAAAAAGTGATCTAAAAACGCTCTGGGCAGCCTCAAAAAAGTGAGCAAGTCGATATTAGCACTTCAATGATCCACAGCTGCAGATCGATCACAGAATGAAGTCTTTTGGAGGAGTTAATCTGCCTAATCTCGCCCTAACGTCGCAGCTGCAACCTCTCCCTATACTGATCATAGCAGAGTGACGTGCGGCGCTACGTGACTCCAGCTTAAATAGAGGCTGGGTCACATGCTGCACTGGCCAATCACAGCCATGCCAATAGTAGGCATGGCTGTGATGGCCTCTTGGGGCAAGTAGTATGACGCTTGTTGATTGGCTGCTTTGCAGCCTTTCAAAAAATGCCAAGAAAGCGCCGAACACCGAACCCGAACCCGGACTTTTACGAAAATGTTCGGGTTCGCGTCCGTGTCACGGACACCCCAAAATTCGGTACGAACCCGAACTATACTGTTCGGGTTCGCTCATCCCTAGACAGAACCTTCAGCGTTATTTGGTCAGGCTCTACGAATGGTGAGGCCATAACAAGTACTGGCGATAGTAGATTGGGTGGCTGACAGTGCCTCCAGTTCCTTCACATTGTCTCCAACCCAGTCTCCTGCTGAAAGATCAGAGTTGGCACCTGCAGTCCATGTCCATCAGTCTTTTACCTCACCCCCTTGCAAATCAGCCAAGCAGTCTGAGTCCCAAGTCATGCAGCAGTATCTTCTGCTTTTTGATGACTCTGCTAGCAGGGTTTCCCAGGGCCATCCACATAGCCCTGCCCCAAAAGTGGAAGAGATTGAGTGCACCGATGCCCAACCACTTATGTTTCAGGATGAGGACATGGGAGGACCACCGCAGCACGTCTCAGATGATGACGAAACACAGGTTCCAACTGCTATGGCTTTCTGCAGTGTTCAGACCGACAAGAAGGGCAGTGTTGAAGACTGGGTGGAAGATTATGTGGAGGACGATGAGGTCCTCGACACCACATGGAATCAAGGTCATGCGAGTGACCAGTCTAGTTTAGAGGAAGAGGTGGTGGTCGCACAGAGCCACCAGCACAGCAGAAGTGGGAGCAGGGTGCAAAAGCGGAGCGGCCGTCCCCTGCTACTGCCCACCGCACCAAGGGACCGGGCACACCAAAGCCAGCTCCAAGGAGTTCCTTGGCATGGCAGTTCTTCAGACAATGTGCTGACGACAAGACACGAGTGGTTTGCACGCTGTGCAATCAGAGCCTGAAGCGAGACATAAACCTTCTAAACCTCAGCACAACCTGTATGACCAGGTTTCTAAGTGCAAAGCACGAGCTGCAGTGGAGTAGACACCTCAAAAACAAAGAAAGGTCTCTGGCTCCTCCTGCTTCCTCTTCTGCTGCATTCTCGGCCTTTTCATCCCCCTCTGGAGTGACAGTGGCACCTACCAACCCGCAAACAGAGGATCTGCCAGCAACGCCACCACCTGGGTCAACAAACTTCTCCACAATGTCCCATGGAAGCGTTCAGCTGTCCATCCCCCAAACACTGGAGAGAAAGAAGAAGTACCCCCCTACCCACCCGCAATCCCTGGCCCTGAATGCCAGCATTTCAAAATTACTGGCCTTTGAAATGCTGTCATTCCGTCTGGTAGAGACGGAGATTTTTAAAAGCCTTATGGCGGTGGCTGTCCCACAGTACGTCATGTCCAGCCGCCACTACTTTTCCAGGCAAGCCATCCCTTCTCTGCACAACCAAGTGGGGGACAAAATCAGGTGTGCACTGCGCAACGCCATCTGTGGCAAGGTCCACCTAACTAAGGATACGTGGACCAGTAAGCACAGTAAGGGACGTTATGTCTCCCTAACAGCACACTGGGTGGGCCTGTGGCGGATATCAGTTTGCCGCATGTCCTTCAACCACCGAGGATTGCAGGGCGCTTCTCTTTGCCTCCTGTTGCTTCCTCCACCTACTCCGCTTCCTCATCCTCTACCGCCTCCTCATCTGGTCAGCGTAACACCTTCAACACCAACTTCAGCACAGCCAGGGGTAAACGACAGCAGGCAGTTTTAAAACTTATCTGTTTGAGGGACAAACCCCACACCGCGCAGGAGCTGTGGACGGGCATGGAACAACAGACCGATGAGTGATTGGTGCCAGTGAGCCTCAAGCCCGGCCTTGTGTTGTGCGATAATGGGCGAAACCTCGTAGCAGCTCTGGGCCTAGCCGGTTTGACGCACATCCCTTGCCTAGCGCATGTACAGAATTTGGTGGTGCAGAGATTCCTTAAAAATTACCCCGATATGTCAGAGCTGCTGCAGAAAGTGCGAGCCATCTGTGCGCGCTTTCGTCATTCACACCCTGCTGCTGCTCGCCTGTCAGCGCTGCACCGTAACTTCAGCCTTCCCGCTCACCGCCTCATATGCAACATACAAGGTGTAACTCAACCTTACACATGTTGGCCAGACTGTGCGAGCAGCAGCAGGCGATAGTGGAGTTTCAGCTGCAGCACGCACGGGTGAGTCGATCTGCGGAACAGCACCACTTCACCACTAATAAGTGGGCCTCCATGCGAGACCTGTGTGCCTTGTTGGGCTGTTTCGAGTTCTCCACCAACATGGCCAGTTCCGATGACGTCGTTCTCACCGTTATTATCCCACTTCTATGCTTCCTTGAAAAAACGCTTCGGGCGATGATGGAAGAGGGATCATTTCCAAGGGATTCAGGCCAGTCATTCACAAGTGGCTCCAAGGGTGGGTTTCTGCAACCACATACGCCAGGTACACAATTGTCCAGCCAGGGCACAGTTCTGGAGGATGACGAGGTGGAGGATGAGAAAGAGGAGATGGGGGAGGAGGAATCATGTACACAGCAGGGTTGCACCTAAACCAGCTCATGGCCATCACTGGTGCATGGCTGGGGGGATACAGAGGACACAGACGATACACCTTCCACAGAGGACAGCTTGTCGTTGCCTCTGGGCAGCCTGGCACACATTAGCGATTACATGCTGCAGTGTCTCCGCAACTACTGCCGAGTTGCCCACATTCTAACTTGTGCTGATTACTGGGTGGCCACGCTGCTGGATCCCTTTTACAAGGACAACGTACTATCTTTAATTCCGTCAATGGAGCGTGATCGTAAGATGCGCGAGTACAAGCGTACGCTGGTAGACGCGCTGCTGGTGGCATTCCCACCTGACAGCGGGGGCACAGTGGAAGCACAAAGCGAAGGCAGAGGAGGAGGAAGAGGTCGCCAATGCAGCTGGGACACCGCCAGCACCTCAGAAGGCAGGGTTAGCATGGCAGAAATGTTGAAAATCTTTGTCTGCCACAACAACCAGCACCACCAGCTGATATGTAACGTCTTAGCAGGAGGTAGCTTTTTAGCAACATGGTGGAGCAGTATGTGTGCACACGCCTACACGTACTGAATGATGTGTCTGCCCACTTCAACTTCTGGGTCTCCAAATTGGGCACATGGACTGAGCTTGCCCTTTACCCCTTGGAGGTGCTGGCCAGCCCTGCAGCCAGTGTATTGTCTGAACGTGGGTTTAGCACAGCAGGGGGCGTTATCACAGACAAGCGCAGCCGCATGTCCACAGCCAATGTGGACAAGCTCACGTTCATTAAAATGAACAAGGCATGGATCCCACAGGACTTGTCCGTACCTTGTGCAGAATATACATGTATACCGGCCTTTCCCAGCCATTGTTATACTCCAGGGCACTTTCTCATTGTTGTATTTTTGATATTTCCAACTCTTTTGGGGTGTACCGTAATTTAAACAAACTAAAAATAAAAAAATTTAATCCAAAAACCAGTGTTGGCTACCTCATCCTCCTCCACCACCGCTTCCACCTACACTGCTACGTCCACTGCCTCCTCAACCTCCTACTCCATATGGACCTCCACCTCATAGATCAAGATTATTATTTTTAATCTTTACGTGTATTATTTTATTTTAAGTCATTTCACTAATTCGTCTGTTACATTGTCGGGTGACATTCCCAAAATTTTGGCTGTGATATACCCCTGCTCTACATTGTGGACAGGAAAATACCTTTCACAAATTTGTCTGTTACTTTGTCGGGTAAAATTCACCAATTATTGGCTGTGATATACCCCTGCTCTACATTGTGGACAGGGACATACATTTCACTGATTTGTCTGTTACATTGTCAGGTAATATTCACCAATTTTTGGCTGTGATATACCCCTGCTCTACCTAGTGGACAGGGAAATACATTTCACTAATTTGTCTGCTACATTGTCGGGCGACATTCACCCATTTTTGGCTGTGATATACCCCTGCTCTACATTGTGGACAGGGAAATACATTTCACAAATTTGTCTGTTACATTGTCTTGTGACATTCCCAAATTTTTGGCTGTGATATACCCCTGCTCTACCTAGTGGACATGGAAATACATTTTCCACTAATTTGTCTGTTACATTGTCGGGTGACATTCACCAATTTCTGGCTGTGATATACCCCTGCTCTACATTGTGGACAGGGAAATACATTTCACAAATTTGTCTGTTACTTTGTCAGGTGAAATTCACCAATTTTTGGCTGTAATATACCCCTGCTCTACTTAGTGGACAGGGACATACATTTCACTGATTTGTCTGTTGCATTGTCGGGTGACATTCACCAATTTTTGGCTGTGATATTCCCCTGCTCTACCTAGTGGACAGGGAAATACATTTCCCTCATTTGTCTGTTACATTGTCTGGTGACATTCACCAATTTTTGGCTGTGATATACCCCTGCTCTACCTATTGGACAGGGAAATGCATTTCACTAATTTGTCTGTTACATTTTTGGGTGACAATCACTAATTTGTGGCTGTGATATACCCTTGCTCTACCTAGTGGACAGGGAAATACATTTCGAACCCGAATATCCAGGTTTCCGCTCAACTTTAAAAGTGACACATCTCAGATTTTCAAAATTAAGCCTGGTCACAAAGGTGAAAAATGGCTTGGTCTTAAAAGGGTTAAGGACAAAGAGGATGAGATTGTGGATTGGATGGCTCGCTCCTCCTCTTAGTCGCAGCAGGATGATGTGGAGGTCACCTCTGTCTGACACAGTGCTGTGTAGACAGGGGTCAGTGCATTGCTCCTGTTCTTCCTTTTTGCAAGACCAGAAAAGCCTTTCAGTTCCTTTTAGTGAAGCTTTCTAATATGAAAAATGATAACACATGAAATGGTGCAGTGTTTTTAAACACACTGTTTGTTAATACCATCAACTGAAGAAAAAAATTGCAGAATCAAACACAAAGTGAATATAAAGAATCTTTAATTTAACTTTATCCGGTATTGTATTCCAATCAATGATTAAGGAACTTTCAGGGTTTGAAATGTGTAAGCAGATCTATGGGTCATGCATAGCACTTATGTTTTTAATAGATTGCAAATAAACTTGGTTTTAACATCCTTTTCAATAGAGCTATATTATCCACAAAGTCTCTCTTTGGATTATTATTACAGTTCCTAAAAATTCCCCTGCACAATCTCTGGATGTAAATCAGTCCCAGGTAATGAATATAAGCAGCTGCTGACTGTCATCTCTCCTCTGTGCTGAGGGTCTGTGGAGCTGTCAGTGACCAGACTGCAGGAGAAGATCTCGTGAGTGATGACTTGGTCTTCCACATACTCCTTTTCGTATCTGTTCATTATCTTTCTACCTGTTACAGTTTCTGGGCAGCGATCCTCATCATGTATCCTGACAAACCTGAGAGTTGAGTTTGAATACAAATATTATCAGAAAGGAGACATCATTATCGGAGGGCTGATTTCTGCTCATCTGGACACTATGAATGTTCCTGTATTTTATGAAAATCTTTGTTTATTCCTTTACTGCACAGAGTGAGTAGATTTTATTACTCCACACATTTATTTGTTCTCACCACACTGTATATATTGTAAATGATTGCATTGCTCCTAGGGAAAGATCCAGTGCCTCACAGAGTCATCATTCACATAGAGTGCATATCAGACCTTCATCCAGACCTGTAGAGGTTCTCTGTGTGCAGGGTCTGTGGATGGAGGGACTTAGAACCAGAAGTTTTGTAGATTTAGGCAACTTTCAGATGCTCAAATTGTGGTCACAGTTGTGCCTTAGTATTCTTAAGCCCAACCCAAGAATGGTTCCCAAAGAAGAAAGACATGCAGTGCAGACCTTTCTATCTTTCAATTACTATGTTTCAGTATTCATGCTTTAAAATTTGTGTGATTCTGGCCTTATGTTAACAAGACTATGTTACATTTTCATGCCCTCAAGTCTGGCTTATTAAGGAATCATTGAACCAAAGCTGTAAATGGAATGTAAATAATGCTTTGTAGATTGTGTTAATGTTGTATCTCATTACACTCATGATATTGTACGTATTTCAGAGTTCAAGTTGATCCATATAAAAACATTTTGGCTTTCATTTCTGCTATTGATGAGATTAACAAAGATCTCGATCTTCTGCCCAATATTACTCTCGGCTATAAAATATTTGACACATGTGGAAGTTCAAGGAAATCTCTGAAGTCTGCCATGCAAATAATGTCTGGAAAAGACGAGGAGGCTCCGAATTACTCTTGTGTGGATGATGGAGAAGTGGCTGCTTTTGTGACTAATCCTGGATCTGATATCAATAGAGCCCTGATAGAATTCCTCAATCTATATAAGATTACACAGGTTAGTGGCTTCTCCGTGGTATTATACTGTATATCTCCAAAATACAGATATAGATAAAAATAGGTGGTGACTTCTTCACTATACAACAGAATATATGGTCATGTTTAAGATTTTTGTGTGTATTGTTTCTCTAGATCAATTATGGACCTTCTGACCCTCTCCTGAGTGATAGAGCTTCAAATCCAACATCATATCAGATCACTCCTGATGACCAGGTTCGATATGAAGCTATTGTGAAGACTCTGAAGTACTTTGGATGGAACTGGGTTGGGATCATTACACCAGACAATGGAATTGGTGAAATGGAGTCAGAAATACTTAGTAAAATGATGACTCAGCACGAGATCTGTGTAGATTTTATCATCAAATTAGGTAAATATGATTACACTATGAACAAAATGGGGATGGAGAAAATGAGAAGATTGCAGGCTAAAGTCATAGTGGTTTGTGGTCATTTTAACAGGTTTTATGCCCATTCTATCTACAGCGCTCAAATGGAAAATATCACATTGATCCTTCATGAGTCTTGGATGAATATTGTAGATTTAGGACGTGTATATTATCAATCAGTCAACTGCAGCTTAATGTTTATGTCACCAATGAAAGGAATCCCCAAGTTTAATGTCATTCAAAATATAAGCCCCTTGACCCGACCAGATGACCCGCTGCTGGAAGATCTTTGGTTCATCATTTATAGATGTCTGACTAAAAATAAAAATAAAAATGAATTTTTAAAGCTGATTTATAACGATGAACCTGCCGTTAACTGCAGTGAGATACGTGGCTTCCCTAATGGGATGTATTATGCCCATACTGTGTACTATGTCTACACATCAGTCTACGTTCTGGCTCATGTTCTGAATAGAATTGTTCCAAGAAAATCTAGTTTACAGACACATGGACTAAGACATAAAGTAAGTAATATACAATCTTTCTGTATAATCAGTGCTTCAGAGGACAGATGATATAACTAATCTTCTATGGTAGCATCACACCTTTCATCCAGCCCTGACCTCATTGACTCCATCACATGAGTGGACAGATGGTCTCCTGAAATACTCTGTGGCACTCGGGGACCCTTCTCTTTCCACTAAGTAACTCTAAGGGCTCATGCACACGACCGTATGTATTTTGCGGTCGGCAAAAAATAGATCAGTAAAAAATACGGATGACGTCTGTGTGCATTTCATATTTTGCGGAACAGAACAGCTGGCCCCTAATAGAACAGCACTATCCTTGTCTGTAATGTGGGCAATAATAGGACATGTTCTACTATTTTGTGGAGCGGACATACGGAAAGGGAATGCACACAAAGTAACTTCCATTTTATTTGCAGACCCATTGAAATTAATGGTTCCACATATGGCTCGCCAAAAAACACCGTAAAGGACACCGAAAGAAATCTGTTCGTATGCATAAGCCCTAAGTTTGTGACTTCTCTCAACAGCATGTGCTACTTCGAGACCTATTGCTCTTCATTGTGTAGATATGACTAGGTATCAGTATTTACACCCGTTGGATGTTCGGGTTCAAGGGGTTCGACCAAACTTCGTTTCAAAGTTCGGTTCAGGTTCCGAACTTGATCCGAACTTGACCCCAAATGACAAACCCCAATGAAGTCAAAGGGGACTCGAACTTTGGGCTGAAAAATGGCTGTAAAAAAGTCATAGAAAGGGCTAGATGGCTGCAAAAGGCTGCAAAGTGGGTGTAAGAGCAGTACAATTGCCCTGCAAAAAATGTGGATATGGAAATGATTTAAAATAACAAAAAATACATAAAAATAAAAAATAACAATCTTGAACCAAGAGGCGGAAGTCCAAGTGGAGTAGGAAGTTATGAAGGCTGTATATGTAGCGGTGTAGGTAGAAGAGGCAGAGGAGGTGGAGGAAGAAGCCAACACTGTTTCTGTTTTTTTTATGTGTCTGTCAATTCTGTGTGTGACCTTTAGCCATTTTTTGGGGTGATGCCGAATACTTCTCTACTCTAGGTGGAAGAAGGGGGGGAGGAAGAGAACACTGTTTTTGGTATTTTTTGTATGTGTCTGTCAATTCTGTGTGTGACCTTTAGCCATTTTTTGGGGTGACGCTGGAATACTTCTCTACTCTACCAATCTAAGACATAATAATCTTGGAGGTGGAGGTCCTAGTGGAGGAGGGGGACGTGGCGGTGTAGGTGGAAGAAGGGGGGGAGGAAGAGAACACTGTTTCAGGTTTTTTACATTTTTTATGTGTCCATCAATTCTGTGTCAGGCTGCTAAGGGCCACGCCGTGACAGTTTGGTGCTTGTATGTCTGGGTAAAAACTGCAGCTGCTATGCAAACTTCATCAAGCTCAATGGAGGGAATTATGAAGCAGCTGGTGCAGGCCAATGCAGAGCAACAACAGGCCATGGAGCAACAGTGGAGATTACAGGCAGAGGATAAAAAGAGACACAAAGAAGTTTTACGTGTCCAACAACAGGCCATGGCGCATCAACAACAAGCCATGGAGCAGCAACAGCAGGCTCAGATGGAGGCCCAGGCATGGCTTTGACGAGGACCGGGGTCCCAGTTGTGGCTTTGACCAGGACAGGGTTCCCAGGCATGGCTTTGACGAAGGCAGGGGTCCCAGGTGTGGCTTTGACAATGACAGAGGTCCCAGGCATGACTTGGACGAGGACAGGGGTCCAAGGTGTAAATTTTAGAGATGAGCACATTGTTCAAAAATTTGATTCACCTGGTTCGCCGAATTTTTAGAAAAAATTTAGTTTGATCTGAATTTATTCGCGGGGAATCGCATTAAAAAGCTGCTATTTCCTGGCTGCAGAGAGCCTTAAAAAGGGGTGCAGAACCCTGTGCCTTGCAGTAACACGCATAGGGATTCTACTGTGGTAGTGAAATAATACTGTGAGTCAGTATGACATGCAGATGACAGGGGTCTCTCTTAAAATCATTACACACCTCACTTATTTCGGCAGTCACTGGGTCAAAATTGACTAAATAACTCAAGTACGGTATGAACTCAGCCTTACAGTGGTGAGGTGGAAGCAGCATGAGGAGGCCAAAGAGCGGCACAATGACATAGTGTGGAGGTGGCAGCAGCAGCATCATCAGAAGACCACAGAGTGGCAAGGTGACATAGTGTGGAGGTGACAGCAGCATCAGGAGACCATAGAGTGGCAAGGTGACATAGTGAGGAGGTGGCAGCAGCATCAGGAGACCACAGAGTGACCCAGGGAAAGAGTGGGGAGGTGGGTGGCAATACGAGTACCAGCTGAAGATGGTGGGTGAAAGAAGGAGCACTTAGCATCAGATGTGTGGCATCAGGCGGGTGGCAGCATCAGAATAGTAGCTGAGGCAGGTAGCCAGAAGAAACCGGTCTCTTTTGTCAAAGTGTTGGTGTGGCAACATGGATGATCTAGTCTGATGCATCAGGCATTGGTGGCCAGGCAGGAAAGCTTTTCCAGGGCAAACTCTGCTAGTTGCGGCCACAAATCCAGTTTGGCTGCCCAGTAGTCCAGCGGATCTTCAATGTGGGGTGGTAGGCTGCTGTCCAAGTATGCCACCACCTGCTGGTTTAGGTCCTGCTCCAGGTCTAGTTGCTGCTGCTGCTGGTGAGTAGTTTCTTCACTAGGCGGGTGAAGAAAGCTGCTCATCAGCGACTCTAAACTCAAGTTGCTGCTGATGGAGCTGGAACTGAATCTACCCCCCACCCTGCCACAGCATTCACCCAGAGGAATGTGAACACAGAGGGTCTCCCTGGTCAGACCTGCGAGAGGATAGACGATGGCGCAGATAGACAGCGGCCAACTGACTACATAGAATGTCTCGATAGTAGTTCAGTTTGTCCTCCCTCTAAGCAGGTGTAAAAAAGGCCCCCATTCTGGACCGGTAGCAACAGTCCAAAAAGGTGGAGAGCCAGAAGTCATCCCTCTGACAAGTCTGCTGTCACTACGCAAGCAAGTGGGCATGCATCGGGCCATTTGTGTAAGTGACTCGGAGGGACTCCCTGCCTCCATCTCTACTGCAAACTGCCAAGTGTGTCTGGGTCCTCTGCCTCATCTTCTTCATCACCCTGTAGCTCCTCTGGCTGCTCCTGCACCTCCTCTCCTGTCACATGTGTGTAAAAACCTCCCATTTCGCTACACATTGCTTGTGTCCCAATATCCTCCTCCTCCACATCCTCCAGTTCAGCCTCCACAGGGCTCATGTGGCCATGAGATCTAGGCGCCACGTCTCCAGTCCCCTGACCAGCCAGATTTACTAGCATCTGTTCCAGGAAATAAAGCAGTAAAATGACATAGTTCATCCTGTAGTCCTAGCGAATGACAAATATCGTAGCCTCCTCAAAGGGCCCGAGCAAACGGTAGGCGTGACGCATAAGCTGCCACTGGCTAACATCAAAGTTCCACAGGGGAGTGCTCTTGTCCGCTTGGATCATCAAGAAATCCTTTATGGCCTTTCTCTGTTCATATAGTAGGTCCAACACATGGACGGTGGAATTCCAATGGGTGGAAATGTCGCATATCAGTCTATGTTGGGGGATGCCATACTTCCGCTGCAGCTCAGGTAGGGTATGCTTTGCGGTGTACGAGTGGCTGAAGTGCATGCAAAGTTTACTGCCCATTATTAGGATATCTTATTGATGGGTGGAAAACTTTAGGAACCACTTGACAACCAGATTTAACACATGTGCCATGCAGGGTGCATGGCTCAGCCCTCCTTGACGCAGCGCCGACACCATGTTCTTTCTGTTGTCGGTCACGATGGTTCCAATTTTGAGTTGTCGTGGAGAAAGCCAGGATTCGATTTCTTGATAAAGGACATGGAGCAGTTCCTCCTCTGTGTGACTCCGTTCACCCAGGCAAACTAGGTGCATAACAGAGTGACACCGCCGTACCCTGCACATGTGGTATGCTGGAGGGGCACTGTGAATTGTCCCTGCAGTGGAGGCTGAGGACATGGTGAAGGATGAGGAGGCAGAAGCATACATTGTCGCAGGACCAACAGCATGAGAATGTGGAGGCAGAAGCGGCATCACCTGGCCAAGTTGCTGGTGTGGCTGTGCAGGAACCACAGCCACACTCAGTGGGCCGTAAAGGACATGTATTGTCCCTAACTGTAGTTACAGCTCCACACTTCGACACCGACAGGCTCAAGGACTGGCCCACCTTCTGTTCTACATGTGTGTGCAGGGCTGGTACTGCCTTTTTGGCAAAGAAATGACGGCTTTATACTCTCCACCTCGGCTCGACACAAGCCATCAGTTCTCTGAAAGGTGCAGAGTCCACCACTTGGAAAGAGAAGGACTGCAGCACCAGCAAATTGGAGAGGAGCATATTCAGCTTCAGCCGTTGTCTGAGTGCATGCATACTGTTGTCTTTTGACAATCTTTTCTGTGATCGATTGCTGACGGAATGACTGACGAGGAGTAGGAGGAGCATGGGCATCTGGACCAGCAGAAGATGGGAATGACAGACAGCTCCCTTCGGCTGAGGAGCCTTGACTGGATAAAACAGGGGGCATGACACTGGGTGATGCAGCGGTTGCTGTGGCAGGCTGGACCACCATATCAGAGCCACGGTTCTCCCAGGCCACTTTATGGTGATGCTGTTGATGCAGGGCCGTGGTGCCAACATGGCCACGCTTTACCTTCTGTCCACAGATTCTACAAATGGCCATGTTCACACTGCGCACTGACTGACTGCTACTGCCGCTGCTTCAATGAACCATGCACCACTACTTTCTGGGCAGATAGGCTCCTGCAAAGCGGGTTGTCTACCCCTGGCATGTTTGGCTACCGACCTCCCACTGCTGCGCTTTTATAATAATAATATATATTGATGGTTAAATGGACTTGGTGGCAGCTTGCCCCTGATGTAGGATATAGCAAAAAAATAACCACACTATTGATGGTTAAATGAACTTGGTGGCAGCTTGCCCCTGATGTAGGATATAGCCAAAAAATAACCACACTATTGATGGTTAAATGGAATTGATGACAGCTTGCCCCTGATGTAGGATATAGCAAAAAAATAACCACACTATTGATGGTTAAATAGACTTGGTGACAGCTTGCCCCTGATGTAGGATATAGCAAAAAAATAACCACACTATTGATGGTTAAATGGACTTGGTGACAGCTTGCCTCTGATGTAGGATATAGCCAAAAAATAACCACACTATTGATGGTTAAATGGACTTGGTGGCAGCTTGCCCCTGATGTAGGATATAGCAAACAAATAACCACACTATTGATGGTTAAATGGAATTGATGACAGCTTGCCCCTGATGTAGGATATAGCAAAAAAATAACCACACTATTGATGGTTAAATAGACTTGGTGACAGCTTGCCCCTGATGTAGGATATAGCAAAAAAATAACCACACTATTGATGGTTAAATGAACTTGGTGGCAGCTTGCCCCTGATGTAGGATATAGCCAAAAAATAACCACACTATTGATGGTTAAATGGAATTGATGACAGCTTGCCCCTGATGTAGGATATAGCAAAAAAATAACCACACTATTGATGGTTAAATGGACTTAGAAACATAGAAACATAGAATGTGTCGGCAGATAAGAACCATTTGGCCCATCTAGTCTGCCCAATATACTGAATACTATGGATAGCCCCTGGCCCTATCTTATATAAAGGATGGCCTTATGCCTATCCCATGCATGCTTAAACCCCTTCACTGTATTTGCAGCTACCACTTCTGCAGGAAGGCTATTCCATGCATCCACTACTCTCTCAGTAAAGTAATACTTCCTTATATTACTTTTAAACCTTTGCCCCTCTAATTTAAAACTGTGTCCTCTTGTGGTAGTTTTTCTTCTTTTAAATATGCTCTCTTCCTTTACCGAGTTGATTCCCTTTATGTATTTAAAAGTTTCTATCATATCCCCTCTGTCTCTTCTTTCTTCCAAGCTATACATATTAAGGTCCTTTAACCTTTCCTGGTAAGTTTTATCCTGCAATCCATGTACTAGTTTAGTAGCTCTTCTCTGAACTCTCTCTAGAGTATCTATATCCTTCTGGAGATATGGCCTCCAGTACTGCGCACAATACTCCAAGTGAGGTCTCACCAGTGTTCTGTACAGCGGCATAAGCACTTCACTCTTTCTACTGCTTATACCTCTCCCTATACATCCAAGCATTCTGCTGGCATTTCGTGCTGCTCTATTACATTGTCTTCCCACCTTTAAGTCTTCTGAAATAATTACTCCTAAATCCCTTTCCTCAGATACTGAGGTCAGGACTGTGTAAAATATTCTATATTCTGCCCTTGGGTTTTTACGCCCCAGGTGCATTATCTTGCACTTATCCACATTAAATTTCAGTTTCCAGAGTTCTGACCATTCTTCTAGTTTTCCTAAATCCTTTTCCATTTGGCGTTTCCCTCCAGGAACATCAACCCTGTTACATATCTTTGTGTCATCAGCAAAAAGACAAACCTTACCAGCGAGGCCTTTTGCAATATCACTTATGAAGATATTAAACAAAATAGGTCCCAGTACAGATCCCTGTGGAACCCCACTGGTAACATGACCTTGTTTTGAATGTTCTCCATTGACTACAACCCTCTGTTGTCTGTCACTCAGCCACTGCCTAATCCACTCAACAATATGGGAGTCCATGCTCAATGACTGCAGTTTATTGATAAGTCTTCTATGTGGGACAGTGTCAAAAGCCTTACTAAAATCTAGATATGCGATGTCTACTGCACCTCCACCGTCTATTATTTTATTCACCCAGTCAAAAAAATCTATAAGATTTGTTTGACATGATCTCCCTGAAGTAAACCCATGTTGTTTTTCATCTTGCAATCCATGGGATTTTAGATGTTCCACAATCCTATCCTTTAATAGGGTTTCCATTAATTTGCCTACTATTGATGTCAGACTCACTGGTCTATAGTTGCTCGATTCCTCCCTACTACCTTTCTTGTGAATGGGCACGACATTTGCCAATTTCCAATCTTCCGGGACGACTCCTGTTACTAATGATTGGTTAAATAAATCTGTTAACGGTTTTGCCAGCTCACCACTAAGCTCTTTTAATAATTTTGGGTGTATCTCATCAGGCCCCTGTGACTTATCTGTCTTCACCTTAGACAGCAAACTTAGAACATCTTCCTCTGTAAAGATACATGCATCAAACGATTTAATAGTCATTCTTTCTAGTGGAGGTCCTTCTCCTTTTTCTTTTGTAAAAACTGAACAGAAGTATTCATTAAGGCAGTCGGCTAGCCCTTTATTCTCTTCTACATACCTTCCGTCCTTTGTTTTTAATTTAGTTATTCCTTGTTTTAATTTCCTTTTTTCATTTATATATCTGAAGAATGTCTTATCCCCTTTTTTCATAGACTGAGCTAGTTTTTCTTCTGCCTGCGCTTTAGAAGTTCTTATAACTTGCTTGACCTCTCTCTGCTTAATCTTGTAGATTTCCTTATCTTCATTGCTCTGGTTTTTTTTATAATTACAAAATGCTAGCTTTTTATTTTTAATGATTTGGGCCACTTCTGCTGAGTACCACATTGGTCTCCTCCTTTTTTTGCTTTTACTGACGAGTCTAATGCAATTTTCTGTTGCCTTCAATAATGCACCTTTTAAGTAGTCCCATTTCTCCTGGACTCCATGTAATCCGTTCCAGTCTGATAAGGACTCATTTATGACTAATTTCATTTTTGAAAAGTCTGTTTTTCTAAAATCTAAAACTTTTGTTTTTGTGTGGTGGGACTCTTTCACAGTTCTTATATTAAACCACACTGACTGGTGATCACTAGATCCCAAGGTTTCGCCTACAATGACATCATATACCGAATCCCCGTTTGTGAATACCAAATCCAAAATGGCCTCCCTCCGGGTTGGCTCGTCAACCACTTGTTGTAGAGATAACCCCAGTAGGGAATTTAGAATATCTGTACTCCTGGTAGAACTTGCTATTTTGGTTTTCCAGTTTATATCTGGAAGATTGAAATCTCCCATAATGATAACTTCTCCTTTCATTGTCATTTTAGCTATTTCTTCAACTAGTAGATCATCTAGTTCTTTAACTTGACCAGGTGGTCTATATATCACACCTACACGAGTTACTGCATGGTTAGCAAACTGCAACGTAACCCAAACTGACTCTATGTTGGCCTCACCAACTTGTATTAGGTTAGATTTAATGCTATCTTTCACATACAGGGCCACTCCTCCTCCTTTCTTGCCTTCTCTGTCTCTTCTGTATAAAGAGTACCCTGGTATGGTTATGTCCCAGTCATTTCTTTCATTAAACCATGTCTCCGTAACAGCCACTAAATCTACATTCTCAGATGCCATTATTGACCCAAGTTCATTGATTTTTTTACCTAAACTGCGAGCATTTGTAGACAGGACTCTGAGCTTATCATTTCTTAACCTCTGTGCTTCTGACCTGTTCTGGCATTGTTTCGGGGGGCAATTGGACTCTTTTATTTTCACTCTTTTGCCCCCCCTTCCTAGTTTAAATACTCTTTCGCAAATTCTTGGAGCTGTTCACTTGGTGGCAGCTTGCCCCTGATGTAGGATATAGCCAAAAAATAACCACACTATTGATGGTTAAATGGACTTGGTGACAGCTTGCCCCTGATGTAGGATATAGCCAAAAAATAACCACACTATTGATGGTTAAATGGACTTGGTGGCAGCTTGCCCCTGATGTAGGATATAGCAAACAAATAACCACACTATTGATGGTTAAATGGACTTGGTGGCAGCTTGCCCCTGATGTAGGATATAGCAAACAAATAACCACACTATTGATGGTTAAATGGACTTGGTGGCAGCTTGTGCTGGCGCACCACAAGACACAGAATGGCTGCCGATCACCCCAGAAAAAAGTGACTGAAAAACGCTCTGGGCAGCCTAAAAACACTGAGCAATTGAACAGCAGCAGTTCAATGATCCACAGCTGTAGATCGATCACTGACTTAAGTGTTTTGGAGGAGTTAATCACTGCCTAATCTCGCCCTAACAACAGTCGCAGCTGCAAGCTCTCCCTACACTAAGCACAGCAGAGTGACGTGTGGCGCTACGTGACTCCAGCTTAAATAGAGGCTGGGTCACATGCTGCACTGGCCAATCACAGCCATGCCAATAGTAGGCATGGCTGTGATGGCCTCGTGGGGCAAGTAGTATGACACTTGTTGATTGGCTGCTTTGCAGCCTTTCAAAAAGCGCCAAGAAAACGACGAACACCGAACCCGGACTTTTACTAAAATGTTCGTGTTCGGGTCCGTGTCACGGACACCCCAAAATTCGGTACGAACCCGAACTATACAGTTCGGGTTCGCTCATCCCTACTTTAGAACATATAACTGCACCGCTAAACGCAAATGTATTTTTCATTTGACACTAATACACAACAAAAAGGGCATTATAACTAGAGTTGAGCGAACACCTGGATGTTCGGGTTCGAGAATTTCGGCCGAACTTCCCGGAAATGTTCGGGTTCGGGATCCGAACCCGACCCGAACTTCGTCCCGAACCCGAACCCCATTGAAGTCAATGGGGACCCGAACTTTTCGGCACTAAAAAGGCTGTAAAACAGCCCAGGAAAGAGCTAGAGGGCTGCAAAAGGCAGCAAAATGTAGGTAAATCCCCTGCAAACAAATGTGAATAGGGAAATGAATTAAAATAAAAATAAAATAAATAAAAATTAACCAATATCAATTGGACAGAGGTCCCATAGCAGAGAATTTGGCTTCACGTCAGCAGAGAATCAGTCTCTTCATGCCATAGCAGAGAATCTGGCTTCACGTCACCCACCACTGTAACAGTCCATTGTCATATATTTAGGCCCCAGCACCCAGGCAGAGGAGAGAGGTCCCGTAACAGAGAATCTGGCTTCATGTCAGCAGAGATTCAGTCTTCATGTCATAGCAGAGAATCAAGCTTCACGTCACCCAACACTGGAACAGGCCACTGTCACATATTTAGGCCCAGGCACCCAGGCAGAGGAGAGAGGTCCCATAACAGAGATTCAGGCTTCATGTCAGCAGAGAATCAGTCTTCATGTCATAGTAGAGAATCAGGCTTCACGTCACCCACCACTGGAACAGGCCACTGTCACATATTTAGGCCCAGGCACACAGGCAGAGGAGAGAGGTCCCATAACAGAGATTTAGGCTTCATGTCAGCAGAGAATCAGGCTTCATGTTACCCACCACTGGAACAGGCCACTGTCAGATATTTTTAGGCCCCGGCACCCAGACAAAGGAGAGGTTCATTCAACTTTGGGTTGCCCCGCAATATAATGGTAAAATGAAAATAAAAATAGGATTGAATGAGGAAGTGCCCTGGAGTAGAATAATATATTGTTAAGGGGAGGTAGTTAATGTCTAATCTGCACAAGGGATGGACAGGTCCTGTGAGATCCATGCCTGGTTCATTTTTATGAACGTCAGCTTGTCCACATTGGCTGTAGACAGGCGGCTGCCTTTGTCTGTAATGACGCCCCCTGCCGTGCTGAATACACGTTCAGACAAAACGCTGGCCGCCGGGCAGGCCAGCACCTCCAAGGCATAAAAGGCTAGCTCTGACCACGTAAACAATTTGGATGCCCAGAAGTTGAATGGGGCCGAACCATCAGTCAGTACGTGGAGGGGTGTGCACAGGTACTGTTCCACCATGTTAGTGAAATGTTGCCTACTGCTAACACGTTCCGTATCAGGTGGTGGTGCAGTTAGCTGTGGCGTGGTGACAAAACTTTTCCACATCTCTGCCATGCTAACCCTGCCCTAAGAGGAGCTGGCCGTGACACAGCTGCGTTGGCGACCTCTTGCTCCTCCTCTGCCTTCGCCTTGGGCTTCCACTTGTTCCCCTGTGACATTTGGGAATGCTCTCAGTAGCGCGTCTACCAACTTGCGCTTGTACTCGCGCATCTTACTATCACGCTCCAGTGCATGAAGTAAGGTGGGCACATTGTCTTTGTACCGTGGATGCAGCAGGGTGGCAACCCAGTAGTCCGCACACGTTAAAATGTGGGCAACTCTGCTGTCGTTGCGCAGGCACTGCAGCATGTAGTCGCTCATGTGTGCCAGGCTGCCCAGAGGTAAGGACAAGCTGTCCTCTGTGGGAGGCGTATCGTCATCATCCTGCGTTTCCCCCTAGCGACGCACCAGTGATGGGCCCGAGCTGCGTTGGGTGCCAGCCCGCTGTGAACCTGCTTCATCCTCATCCTCCTCCTCGTCCTCCTCGTCCTCCAGTAGTGGGCCCTGTCTGGCCACATTTGTACCTGGCCTCTGCTGTTGCAAAAAACCTCCCTCTGAGTCACTTTGAAGAGACTGGCCTGAAAGTGCTAAAAATGACCCCTCTTCCTCCTCCTCCTCCTGGGCCACCTCCTCTTCCATCATCGCCCTAAGTGTTTTCTCAAGGAGACATAGAAGTGGTATTGTAACGCTGATAACGGCGTCATCGCCATTGGCCATGTTGGTGGAGTACTCGAAACAGCGCAACAGGGCACACAGGTCTCGCATGGAGGTCAAGTCATTGGTGGTGAAGTGTGTCTGATCCGCAGTGCGACTGACCCGTGCGTGCTGCAGCTGAAACTCCACTATGGCCTGCTGCTGCTCGCACAGTCTGTCCAGCATGTGCAAGGTGGGCACGTCGCATATGAGGCGGTGAGCAGGAAGCCCGGCGTTACGCTGTAGCGCAGACAGGCGAGCAGCGGCAGGATGTGAACGCCGGAAGCTCGAACAGACGGCCCGCACTTTATGCAGCAGCTCTGACATGTCGGGGTAGTTGTGAATGAACTTCTGCACCACCAAATTCAGCACATGCGCCAGGCAAGGGATGTGCGTCAAACCGGCAATTGAACAGCAGCAGTTCAATGATCCACAGCTGTAGATCGATCACTGACTTAAGTGTTTTGGAGGAGTTAATCACTGCCTAATCTCGCCCTAACAACAGTCGCAGCTGCAACCTCTCCCTACACTGATCAGAGCAGAGTGACGTGCGGCGCTACGTGACTCCAGCTTAAATAGAGGCTGGGTCACATGCTGCACTGGCCAATCACAGCCATGCCAATAGTAGGCATGGCTGTGATGGCCTCTTGGGGCAAGTAGTATGACGCTTGTTGATTGGCTGCTTTGCAACCTTTCAAAAAGCGCCAAGAAAGCGCCGAACACCGAACCCGGACTTTTACGAAAATATACAATTCGGGTTCGCTCATCCCTAATTATAACATATAACTGCACCAGTGAATGGCAAATATATTTATCTTTTACCACTAATACACAACAAAAAGGGCTTTAGAACATATAACTGTACCATTAAACGGCAAATATATTTTTATTTTGCCACTATTACACGACAAAAATGTCTTTAGCACAAATAACTGCACAGCTGAACGGCAAATATATTTTTATTTTGACACTAATACACGACAAAAAGGGCTTTAGAAAAAACTACTGTGCCGCTAAATAGTAAAAATATTTTACTTTTGCCACTAATGCACAACAAAATGTGCTTTAGAAAATATAACTGCACCGCTGAACGGCAAATATTTTTTCATTTTTTTACACTAATACAAGAGAAAAAGGGCATTAGAACATAAAACTGCACTGCTTAACGGCAAATTTATTTTACTTTTGCCACTAATGCACGACAAAAAGGGCATAAGAACATATAACTGCACCGCTGAACGTCAAATATATTTTACTTTTGCAACTAATGCATGACAAAATGGACTTTAAAACACATGACTTCAACACTGAATGGTAAATATATTTTACTTTTGCCACTAATGCACGACAAAATATGCTTTAGAACATATAACTGCACTGCTGAATGGCAAATATATTTTTATTTTGACACTAATACACGACAAAAAGTGCTTTAGAACATATAACTGCACCATTAAACAGCAAATATATTTTTATTTTACCACTATTACACGACAAAAATGTCTTTAGCACAAATAACTGCACCGCTGAACGGCAAATATATTTTTATTTTGACACTAATACACAACAAAAAGTGCTTTAGAACAAACAACTGTGCCGCTAAATAGTAAAAATATTTTACTTTTGCCACTAATGCACGACAAAAATGGCTTTAAAATATATAACTACCACGCTGAACGGCAAATATATTTTTATTTTTCCACTAATACCCAACAAAAAGGGCTTTAGAACAAATAACTGCCCTGCTGAATGGCTAATATATTTTACTTTTGCCACTAATACACGACAAAAACGCTTTAGAACATCTAACTACACAGCTGATCTTTAAATATATTTTACTTTTGCCACTAATGCACGACAAAAATGGCTTTAACCCCTTAATTTTCACCTCAAGGACCAGGCAATTTTTTGCAAATCTGACCAGTGTCACTTTATGTGGTGATAACTTTAAAATGCCTTGCTTTATTCAAGCCATTCTGGTAAAAAAAAAAAATATTTATCAAAAAATACCAAATTTACCCAAAATTTGGAAAAAGTTTCAATTTATCTACTTCTCTAATACATAGTAATACCTCCAAAAATAGTTATTACTTGACATTCTCTATATGTCTACTTCATGCTTGGATCATTTTGGGAATGCCTTTTTATTTTTTAGGGACGTTACAAGGCTTAGAAGTTTAGCAGCAAATCTTGAAATTTTTCTGAAATTTTTAAAAACCCACTTTTTTAAGGACCAGTTCAGGTCTGAAGTCACTTTGTGAGATTTGCATAATAGAAACTACCCAAATTCAAAACTGATTTTACAAACGTCGTTAACTCTTTAGTAGAGTTGAGCGAACACCTGGATGTTCGGGTTCGAGAAGTTCGGCCGAACTTCCTGGAAATGTTCGGGTTCGGTATCCGAACTCGACCCGAACTTCGTCCCGAACCCCATTGAAGTCCAAGGGGACCCGAACTTTTCGGCACTAAAAAGGCTGTAAAACAGCCCAGGAAAGAGCTAGAGGGCTGCAAAAGGCAGCAACATGTAGGTAAATCCCCTGCAAACAAATGTGGATAGGGAAATGAATTAAAATAAAAATAAAATAAATAAAAAATAACCAATATCAATTGGACAGAGGTCCCATAGCAGAGAATCTGGCTTCACGTCAGCAGAGAATCAGTCTCTTCATGCCATAGCAGAGAATCTGGCTTCACGTCACCCACCATTGTAACAGTCCATTGTCATATATTTAGGCCCCGGCACCCAGTCAGAGGAGAGAGGTCCCGTAACAGAGAATCTGGCTTCATGTCAGCAGAGAATCAGTCTGCATGTCATAGCAGAGAATCATGCTTTACGTCACCCAACACTGGAACAGTCCATTGTCAGATATTTAGGCCCAGGCACCCAGGCAGAGGAGAGAGGTCCTGTAACAGAGAATCTGGCTTCATGTCAGCAGAGAATCAGTCTGCATGTCATAGCAGAGAATCAGGCTTCACGTCACCCAACACCGGAACAGTCCATTGTCAGATATTTAGGCCCAGGCACCCAGGCAGAGGAGAGAGGTCCCATAACAGAGATTCAGGCTTCATGTCAGCAGAGAATCAGTCTTCATGTCCTAGCAGAGAATCAGGCTTCACGTCACCCACCACTTGAACAGGCCACTGTCACATATTTAGGCCCAGGCACCCAGACAGAGGAGAGAGGTCCCGTAACAGAGAATCTGGCTTCATGTCAGCAGAGAATCAGTCTGTATGTCCTAGCAGAGAATCATGCTTTACGTCACCCAACACTGGAACAGTCCATTGTCAGATATTTAGGCCCAGGCACCCAGGCAGAGGAGAGAGGTCCCGTAACAGAGAATATGGCTTCATGTCAGCAGAGAATCAGTCAGCATGTCCTAGCAGAGAATCATGCTTTACGTCACCCAACACTGGAACAGTCCATTGTCAGATATTTAATCCCAGGCACCCAGGCAGAGGAGAGAGGTCCCGTAACAGAGAATCTGGCTTCATGTCAGCAGAGAATCAGTCTTCATGTCATAGCAGAGAATCATGCTTTACGTCCCCCAACACTGGAACAGTCCATTGTCAGATATTTAGGACCTGGCACCCAGGCAGAGGAGAGAGGTCCCGTAACAGAGAATCTGGCTTCATGTCAGCAGAGAATCAGTCTTCATGTCATAGCAGAGAATCAGGCTTTACGTCACACAACACTGGAACAGTCCATTGTCATATATTTAGGCCCCGGCACCCAGTCAGAGGAGAGAGGTCCCGTAACAGAGAATCTGGCTTCATGTCAGCAGAGAATCAGTCTGCATGTCATAGCAGAGAATCATGCTTTACGTCACCCAACACTGGAACAGTCCATTGTCAGATATTTAGGCCCAGGCACCCAGGCAGAGGAGAGAGGTCCTGTAACAGAGAATCTGGCTTCATGTCAGCAGAGAATCAGTCTGCATGTCATAGCAGAGAATCAGGCTTCACGTCACCCAACACCGGAACAGTCCATTGTCAGATATTTAGGCCCAGGCACCCAGGCAGAGGAGAGAGGTCCCATAACAGAGATTCAGGCTTCATGTCAGCAGAGAATCAGTCTTCATGTCCTAGCAGAGAATCAGGCTTCACGTCACCCACCACTTGAACAGGCCACTGTCACATATTTAGGCCCAGGCACCCAGACAGAGGAGAGAGGTCCCGTAACAGAGAATCTGGCTTCATGTCAGCAGAGAATCAGTCTGTATGTCCTAGCAGAGAATCATGCTTTACGTCACCCAACACTGGAACAGTCCATTGTCAGATATTTAGGCCCAGGCACCCAGGCAGAGGAGAGAGGTCCCGTAACAGAGAATATGGCTTCATGTCAGCAGAGAATCAGTCAGCATGTCCTAGCAGAGAATCATGCTTTACGTCACCCAACACTGGAACAGTCCATTGTCAGATATTTAGTCCCAGGCACCCAGGCAGAGGAGAGAGGTCCCGTAACAGAGAATCTGGCTTCATGTCAGCAGAGAATCAGTCTTCATGTCATAGCAGAGAATCATGCTTTACGTCCCCCAACACTGGAACAGTCCATTGTCAGATATTTAGGACCTGGCACCCAGGCAGAGGAGAGAGGTCCCGTAACAGAGATTCTGGCTTCATGTCAGCAGAGAATCAGTCTTCATGTCATAGCAGAGAATCAGGCTTTACGTCACACAACACTGGAACAGTCCATTGTCATATATTTAGGCCCCGGCACCCAGTCAGAGGAGAGAGGTCCCGTAACAGAGAATCTGGCTTCATGTCAGCAGAGAATCAGTCTGCATGTCATAGCAGAGAATCATGCTTTACGTCACCCAACACTGGAACAGTCCATTGTCAGATATTTAGGCCCAGGCACCCAGGCAGAGGAGAGAGGTCCTGTAACAGAGAATCTGGCTTCATGTCAGCAGAGAATCAGTCTGCATGTCATAGCAGAGAATCAGGCTTCACATCACCCAACACCGGAACAGTCCATTGTCAGATATTTAGGCCCAGGCACCCAGGCAGAGGAGAGAGGTCCCATAACAGAGATTCAGGCTTCATGTCAGCAGAGAATCAGTCTTCATGTCCTAGCAGAGAATCAGGCTTCACGTCACCCACCACTTGAACAGGCCACTGTCACATATTTAGGCCCAGGCACCCAGACAGAGGAGAGAGGTCCCGTAACAGAGAATCTGGCTTCATGTCAGCAGAGAATCAGTCTGTATGTCCTAGCAGAGAATCATGCTTTACGTCACCCAACACTGGAACAGTCCATTGTCAGATATTTAGGCCCAGGCACCCAGGCAGAGGAGAGAGGTCCCGTAACAGAGAATATGGCTTCATGTCAGCAGAGAATCAGTCAGCATGTCCTAGCAGAGAATCATGCTTTACGTCACCCAACACTGGAACAGTCCATTGTCAGATATT